>NC_060952.1:74002437-74181284 GCF_022045245.1 Lucilia cuprina
CTATCTATCTATCTATCTATCTATCTATCTATCTATCTATCTATCTATCTATCTATCTAACTAACTAACTAACTAACTAACTAACTAACTAACTAACTAACTAACTAAGTAACTAACTAACTAACTTACTAACTGACTACACGCAGAGAAAAAATATAGTTGTGGTAACCATAATCTAAGAGCAACATATTATGGTTAGAATTATGGTTAAATTTAAAACATATTATGATCATTATTAGTATAACAACCTATCATATTATGATTAAATATAGTCCAAATATCATATTGTAGTTTCAAGCAACCACATTATGGTTTCATGTAGTCACATGTCTTCATGTAACCATATTATGGTTACATATTAAACATAATATGGTTAATATTATGGGCTCGGCGTAAAATGTAATTATTTGTTAATTTTCTTTTAAACAAACACAAAACTTCCAAGCACTGATATTCCCATAAAAAATATATATCCACACTTTCAAGCCAATATAAACACAATATAATTTTTTTAATTATTAATTTTTTATGTACCCTATTATATTTTTAGATAGTATTTATTTTTACAATTATTTTAACACTGCATTTGATTAACAATCTATTTAATCCGATCTAGTACGGATAAACCATACAACTGATATAAAAATGGCGATACCAAAATATTTTTAATAGTAAACGTATTTTAAGCGTAAAATCCTACCATTTAATGATTATTTTATAGTTTAAATGATTCTAAAGAATATAATATGTTTACATAATTATCATTATTTATTTGTTGTAAAAATAATTATTTTTCAGAGAATCATTTTCAAATTTACAATTGTCATAAACATATAAATGTTTTCAGTAACTAAAATATTGATGAAGTTCAATAAAAATAACAATTGTTTGGTTATGACAACAAATTATTGTTACAAAAAACATAGAATATTTTTCCTAACCATGCCGAACCATGTTTTTTCTCTGCGTGTAACTTACTAACTAACATCAAATTTTCAGCTCCATCGGTCAAGAACTGCCGGAGTCAGAGGGGGTCAAGGTTGGACATTTTGGACTTGCAGGGTGTTATTCAAATTGGTGTAACTTTTCACCTATTGGATCTAGCTAAAATTGATCAAAGCAGTTCCCATATTTTTCTTAATTTCTCCAGCTAAGTTTTTGGATGATAAAACAAAGTTGGATTGTATAAACTCGTGGAGTTTAACACGCATCGAATATTTGCATTTGGAGATCGGTATTGTGGTGTCCCCTCTTTATAGTTAAGTTACATTTTTCGGAACATAGTCTTTAACAGTTTAGTGCTTCTGTGAAATCTTGTTAAGGTATTACCGTCACCTTGATGTATAAACAACATTTAAGGTGAATTATTAGAGATTAAATTTATATTAATTCTCTAAAGTTGTTTTTATACCCTTCACTTTCGTGACAAGGGTATATATCAGTTTGTCATCCCCTTTGTAATTTCTACACTATAATTTTCCGATCCCACAAAGTATATATATTCTGGATCCTTATAGGTAGCGGTTAAGCCATGGTCGTCTGTCTGTCTGTATGTTTGCTGAACACAGATTTGAGATGCGAGATCCGAATCTTCAATAATTCTGTAAGACCGAATTATTTTCAACTTAATTTCAATATGTTGGAATCAACTCTTGTATTTTCAACTAAAGTGTAACACTGGCACTTCAGGTTATTAGTAATGAGGTTCGAGACACCCAAGGTGATTACCAACCAGATCATATTTTAATATATAAATCATCACTTGGCAACCCTATACCAAATATTCATTTTAATAATCTCCATATAGTACATCATCTCCTACAGCATGACCATTTAAGTTATAAATTATATTTGTCTGTAAATATTTCAACATTTTCTTGTAGTACTCAACAGTGAAGTATGTAGTAATTTTGAAGATATTTATTCCGAAATTTCATCTTTTAAGGATTCTTTTGCTACAATCAACATAAATCATTATTGTTGTCTTTTGCACACACAACTTAAATGTTTGTATTTCATTTTTTTTTGTTGAAAAAGTCTCAACTTATTTTCACCCTTAAGGAAAAAATAAATGTTTCATATGTTGTAGGAAAAGTGAAAGAAAGATGAAACAATTTGGAATGTATACATTCCTTAAGATTTGTCAGCTTTGTTGTTTTGAATACGGTAACATATGAGTTGGAAATGTTGTCTTCCTACTTAAATGTCGAGTCATTTTTTACGATTTATTTAAATTTAATTGTTTATCAATTACTTAAAAAAAAGTTTTAATAGATTAAAGTTTAAAGGTCTTGAAATTTTGTTTTTAAACTTTTACTTAAAATAAATATTTTTGCTACATCATTGGTATTTGCCTTCTTTATTTTAGACAAGCATTTACATGATAATGCTTTATTTTCCTTTACAGAAACACAGTTAACACAGTTACTATTTCAGTTACAGCTAAACTTTCTTCTTATTCCCCCATACGGAAGGAAGTAATTTATTTAAAAACAGTTATAAACACTCTTTAGAATTATTATCAAAAAGTGCGGAAATCATTTAAAAGTGTTAAAAAGTGTAAGGAAAAGTTTGTCGTTTGTTTTTGAAATTTTGTTAACAATTTTTTAATTAATTGTAATTAATTGTTTGGTGGTAAATTTGGGAACAATATTCAAAGAGTTAAAGTGATTCGGCAAATTGGTTTGCTTTTTTCAATTTAAATTTTTTTAGTTTCGAATTTTGAATTTTTTAGACAGTAGTATAGTTTAGACTAGACTCTAGTCAATACTGTAGATTAGACTATAATCTATACTACAGTCGAGACTGTAATCAAAACTATAGTCTAGATTATAGTCAAGACTATAGCTGAGACTATAGTTCTAGACTATAGAAATCAAGAGACAATTCTATAGTCAGGATTATAGACAATACCATAGTCAACACTACAGAGGAGAATACCGCCAAGAATATGGTAAAGATTGTGACAAGAGAAAACAACAGACTAGAAGCTATAGTCAAGACTACAACCAATAGACCACACAATAGATAAGACTATAGTTAAGTCTATAGACGAGACTGTAGCCAGGACTACAGATAAAACTTTAAGCAAGACTATATACAGACGATACTACAGTCAAGACAGTAAATACAATAGATGGGACTAAGGACGCTACAATGGTCAGGACTATATATACGACTATAGTTACTATAGTCAATACTAAAGTCAATACTATAAGCATGAATAAAGTCACGATAGGCGAGACTATAGTCAAGACTAAGCGTTAGACGACACTATAGACGAGACTATGGACGATACTATAAACGAGACTATAGTTAGAACTATAGATAAGACTATAATCAAGACGATACTTTTGACTTTAGACGAGGATGTAGACAATACTATAGTTTAGATCATATACAGTGTAGATTAAACTTTAGGCAACATAATAGATTTGACTACAGCTTAGACTACAGACGAGACTATAGAACTGACTATAGTTCGGACTATAAGTGATATTAAAGACGTGGCTATGGAACTGACTATAGTTCGGACTATAAGCGATATTAAAATCAAAACTGTAGAGGAGATAATAGTCAAGACTAAAGACGAGATAATAGTCAAGACTAAAGACGATATAATAGTCAAGACAGTAGACGAGACTATAGACGACACCACAGGTAAGATTTTTGGTGGGACTATTGCCAAGACTATAATCAATAGACGACATTATAGAGGATACCATAGTCAATAATTTAGACGAGACTATAGTCAAAACTAGAGACAAGACTATTATGAAGGCTATAGACAAAACAACAGTTCAGACTATAGTCAAAACTTTAGATGAGATCGTAAGCAATACTGTTGACGGGTCTTTATTCGAGACTATAGGCAAAACTATAATCAGTACTCAACACTAAAGAAAGAACTATAGTCAAGACTATAATCTGTTGATGAGTCTATATAGTCTCATCGTTACAGTCTTGACTATTGTCTCATTTATAATTTTGACTATAGTCTCGTCTATAGTCTAGTCAATAGTGTTGACTTTGGTATCATCTATTGATTATGTTATTGTAGATAAGACTATAGACGAAATTATAGTCTAGACTATAGTTAAAACTTTAGACGCGACCGTAAGCAATACTGTTGGCGAGTCTTTACATGAAACTATAGTCAAAACTTTAATCAATAGTCAACACTATATATGATAGTCAAGACTTTAGACGACACTTACTATAGCCAAAACTATAATCAGTTAATGAGTCTATATTGTCTCATCATTATAGTCTTTACTATAGTCTCGTATATAATTTTGACTATAGTTTAGTCAATAGTTTTGACTAAAGACTTGACTATAGATTAGACTATAGTCAGGAGTATAGAAAAGACTATAGTCAGAAAGAATAGAAAAGACTATAGTTCGGACTATAGAACTGGCTATAGTTAGAACTATAGAACAGACTATAGTCAGGACTAAAGATTAGACTATAAACTATATAATCTATAGTTATGACCATAATCTAGACAGCTGACTACCTTTAGACTGTAATCAAAAGTCTTGACTTCATATTAGACTATAGTCAATATTATATATTATACTATAGATTATACTATAGACGAACTTGTATGTACATATGTATTTTCGTATATATGTACATATGCATATAATTTTCAAAAGATAAATGACAAAATATTATCAAAATATTTGGATAATTCAACAACTACAAACCCCCTTCTCCCCGATTACAAAAAAAGAAAAATATTTTCCTTTAAAGAAAAACCAGGCGTCGATGCCAATCAAAAACAGACACTGTGACAGACAACCATTTTTTGATTTATGACACAAGAAACCGTGACCTTAGCCATGACGAATAAATTGCTTAAACATAAAAGAATTTACAAGGAAAAATTCAAAACAATAATAAGGAAGTCAAAGAAAACACATACAAAGAGAAGAAAAATTTGAGACTTATGATAAATAGTCCAGATTATACATACATATGTGAAAAATCATATGTTTTAAATCAAATACATAATCTCCAGCTATTTCATATTATTTCTTAAAAGAAAAATTCTATATCATATATATTTAGCTTTGCCTTAAAAATCCTGCAATTGAAAACCCTTAAATTCAGTATTTTGAAAGTTTTTCACTTTAAGTAAAAGTATAAAAGAAACATCTTGTCTTGTGGTTTCTATTTGTTTTCCATTTTTTCTTAAACTTTTCTGATAATTGACCAAAAATTCAAGAAATCTGTAATGATTTCTTTTATAAAATGTTTTATCATGTTTTTTTTTTCTTTTTTAATTCCTTTGACAGTTGGCAAGTCAGCCAGACAGACAAATCTTTACACATGTTTAATGTAATAGATTTGTTTTAAAAAATAATATTACACAAGGAAGTATTAATACTTTTCGAATGAAATAAGGAAAATACTTAAGATGAACTACTGTCTTGATGTGGTTTGTGGTAATTTTATTTAGAAAATTTTATATCATTTATAAGATTATTATATTTTATCATATGTTTTTATATAAAAACCATCGAAAAAGATGGTGGAGATATATTGCCATTCCATGGGATCCAAATATTAGTCATTTATTTACATACAAGTGCTAAAGACTTGCTAAAGACGATGCAAAGAATCGTCTACATCGGAGAATCCAAAACTTCTTTCAACTTCTCAAGATGACTATAAAGTACATTTTAGTAGCCTTTCATGACATATAACAGGCTTTTAACAATAAGCCTCATGGGATCATAAATTAGAACAATTGAATTTTTCAAAAACTCGAGAGTAGAATCATATACTTAGATATGGATACCCAGAGCGATCAACAAAGGCACACCAGAAGGGTAGCTCCGCTTCTATGGAATCTTGTAATTATTATTTTGAAAAATCATCACTGTTTTGGGTTTCATGTGGACATGATTTCATTTAGAATCTGGGATGCAGTGGAGATATTAAGTTTATGAAGTATCTAAGTGCAAATCCAAACATTTTCGGATTTTTCAGGGAAATATTTATTCGCTATCCTTGACAGTAGATTGATGATGGAGTCTGAATATCATGTCTAGGGCGACTTATAGATCTACATACGTTTCTATGGAATCTTGCAATTAATTTTTGAAAATTGTTAAAGGTTTCATCTGGATATGATTTCATACGGGAACTAGGATGCACTGGAGATACTAAGTTTAGAGAGTATCGACAGTGGGCTAAGTGCAAAACCACGAAAAACGGAGCTAGTGTAATGTGGAACTAATTGAATAATACAAATAATGTGAAACTAACACTTTCGGACTGTTCGGAGAAGTCCCCCCGGAGGCATGTTACCTTGGCGAGACCTCCGCCTTGGTGTTATTGCAATACCGGGGTATAAAGAGGTGGCTTAGTCCTTGCATAGACCATAGACCAGGTCAGACCAGAGCACCGCATAATCTGGTACTACGGGTGGCCATTTGCCCGCAGGACTATGTCCTGGCTGGTCAGTTGGTTGAGGTTCCTTCGGGATCCACGTAGTGGCTGTTTAAACCCAAATTCGCGGGAAGAGTAAGTGGCGGTTAAAAGACTGATGCATAATAATAGTCAATATTTCTGGATAAGTTCGGTGCTGTTGCCGAAAATCAGATACTCCACAGAGGAGTGACTGTAGGACTAAGCGTTGGAAATGGGTTGGAGTCAATTGTATATGATACGGAGTGAATGTAGAGGTATGCGGGCCTCACCCACCCGTATATCTAAATGAGTGTGTCGTATGTTTTTCTCTTATGAATGTGTCGAATAAATGAGATGTGTGCTGGGTTGAATGATGATGGATGAAAGGTATCATATACAAGTGATACCGATTAATTTTCCTTCCTTGTCCAGATATGTTCAGACTTTTCTCTGTTCATATCAGTCTTGCCACAGCCTGTTACTGTGGGTAAGTACAATGTCTACGGCTTATTGATGGATCGTGCTTCGGTCCACCGGTTACTTCTCTAGGTGCTGTTGCCGAATCAACAGAGCCATAGTAGTGTGGTTGTCTTTCAACGTGACTACTTTGGCAAGAGATAAGATAGCTCGAGTACTCCAGCAAAGTACTTGCGCATGGACCGGTCATAGCCAATGTGCAAAAATTGTCAACTGAGTCTTCATTGAAGACAAAGGGGCGATGGTAGACCGTTCTCAAGTCTACCCTGTGGATGAAAAAGACCACCGTGGGATAAGGCCGACACGGCAGGTGCTCACGTTAAAACTCTCGACAGTCTGTTCGGAGAAGTATCTTGGTGTATTCCTTAACAGTAGATTGCCATGGAAATTGAATATCACGTCTAGGGCAACTAATGTATTTCTGAGATGGAGACTAAGATCATTTTCGATGGAGTAACTATTTTGTAGATCGTTATACGATCTTCCGTATAACGCTAGTTTGGAACGAAGTCACATCTGAGACTTTTTATATATACGGACGTCACGAAATAAATTTTATGTCCAGGATTCAGAATGAATGTCTGTCTACATTTAGCATCCCCTATGTAAGCGAGAGCGGAGGCAATCGTCTCTTTACATTTAATACAGTTGAACAGCATTTCACTGTCCATAGCAATTTGCTATATTTTCGAGATTTGCCTTTCTGTAGCTTCTCAAGAGCCTAGTAGGCTGTTTCAGTTGAAAAGTAAAGGGTCTTACTTTAGGTCTGTCTTTTTATACCCACCATCAAAAACGATGGGGGTATATTATTTTTGTCATTCCGTTTGATCATAGACCACCAAAAGAATATATATACTGGGTCCTTATTAAATTCTAAGACGATTTAGCCAAAGGATCGGAACGGAAAGAGCTAAAAAATGTTCACAAATATTTCATTTAGGTAAGGTTTGTTTGATATTGAAATATCATATCATATCATACAAATGTTCGCCGAAAAAACAGCTTTGACAGTTATAATTATTTTAATGTAAGTATGGCGACGAAATTCGACATAAATAAGTCTTATATGATTAAAATTCTATCTACCAAATTTTATGAGGATAGCTCGGTTATCGACCCTAACCCTCATATATCGTCCCCTTCAAAAAATTACTTTATCGCCCATTACTGACTTAAAAATACGACTTTAGCGTTAAAATTCTATATAAGTAAGATTCTTACGAGCAAAAATCTATTTACCTAATTTTATGAAGATCGGTTACTAATTAACCTTTCCCCCATGTTAGGTCCCCCTTACTTTAACGCTCACTACCGACTGGAATGTACGAATGCTATAAAATTCGACATAAGTGAGTTTTTTTATGAGCAAAAATTTCTCCAACGAGTTTTTTGAGAACCGGTCTATAATTGACCCTTCCCCTTATATAAGCCCCCTACAAAAAAAAACTAATTTAACGCACATTACTGTGCGTTTATGGGAGAGCTTTCTATTTACGGCATACTGTTTGATAGTTGGAAAGTATATAAGATTCGTCATAGTCGAAAAAATACTATTACTTGTATTATAAAATTTTGAGAAACTTTCATTCCATCGGTTTGTTATTATCAGTATTTTTGACAATCAGTACCACAGTGATCTACCATTGATCGTAATTTTTATTTGTGCGCCTTATGATATGCTTTAGAAAATATCAACAACTTAATGAAACTCTGGAAAGTATGCATGAAAGCTTTAACTAGTTTAGCTCTTTAAATTTTTTTGCAAAAAAAGAACTTTATTAACATTTCTTTTCAAGCACTGTTAATAACATTAAACCAATATTCCGGTAAAACTTTATAAATGTTAAACATTTTTACACGAATATCAGAGATTTTTGTTTCGAGTTGTATTGTTAGAATTATCACTGGATTGAGTTTTATCTGCATGGATACAACTGAGCGAGTAAATATAATAAAAAATATTGACTTTTACTTTAGAACATTTTACAACAATCTTATCTCTAATGGGAGTTGTTTTATATCAATTGAAACAATCGTACACTTGCTGCTGGACTAACTAGACGTTAATTAAAGTTTAAGCGGGATTTTTTTCGGAATTTAAATTTAACGTATTTTAGAAAAAAAAATACTAATTTCCAAGAAACGTTTAAATCGTTTAATTAAAGCAAAATTATAAAACAAAAATATTTGAAAAAAAAAACAATTAGCATTTTATGCATTTTAAATCATTAATGTTGTGACTTTCCTGAATTTTAAAGAAAACGTAAAATTAAATTTTATGCAAAACAGAAAAAAAAAACAAAATATAATTAATAAACAAAATTGAATATCAATCTTTAAAAAAAACAGGAACAATATAATAATACATTCTCCCAAGACTATTGCTCCACAAAAATACTAAAACTGATAAAGTGTTGTTTCAAACAAGTGTTTCAAGATTTCTAGTTCAATATTTGTTAGATAGTTTTAAATTTGTTTTTATAAACGGTAAGTTTATTTTGTATTCTATTTATCAGTTTGAGTTTAGAATATTCTATTTTGCGGAATGATTGCAATATATATTTTTTTGTGTTTGTGGAATATTTTTAATGTTTTAATTTCTGTTTTAAATTATTTATTTCGAAAAAATGTCAAGCGATTTGAAATAAACAAGTAATAACTGAAACTGGTTTAAATTATAAAAATAAAATATTTAAATTTTAAATACTTGCATTTTTATTATAAAAAATATGCAAACATTTCATAATCTTCTACTATATTTAGAAATACATTATCAAGACTATGTTTTATTGAACTTTAAAAGGGCAATAATTGGGATCTATAGATTGGATTGGATCAAGTACAAATAGGCGTTTGAATTTAACCAATTTTCGCTACATTCAAGTACGATAAGTAAAGAAAATTAAATCTTCAAAGAAAAGTACGTGTAGAGATTATTTTGATCCCAATAAGAAATAAATTTGACTGGCTATAAAGCTTCCTATTTTAAAATTAAGTATTCCTTTAGCCACCTATGTGATTTCCTTTACATTAAAAATTTTGATTCGTGTATATTAGATTGGGTCGGTCTCTATGGACACGAATATCGAGAGTTTTAACGTGAGCACTTGTCTTGACGGCCTTATCTCACGGTAGTCTTTTTCATCCACTGGGTAGACTAGAGATAGTCTACCATGCGCCCCTAAATCCCTCGATGAAGAACTCAGATGACAATTTTTGTACATGGACCGGGCCATGTACAAGCACTTTGTTGAAATACTCGAGCTATCTAATCTCTTGCCATAGCAGCCCCGTTGCGGAATGACAGGCAGCATAGGACAAAATCCTAATGAGAACAAGGAGAAAGCAATCACTGGTCTAAATTCAATAGAAGGGGGTAACAGGTCCCAACATCAGGTAAAATCAATCTTCCTTATGATGTCATGAAATACTGCATTATTCAAAATGCAATCTCCATTATCCAATAACCCATTCCAATGCATTCCTTAACCTCTTTAAGCCTGCGCAACCACACTACTGAGGTGGCTCCGTTGTTTTGACAACAGCACCTAGAGACATATTTTGTAGTCCGAAATACCCAATAAATACAATACAAAATGGATCAGGATCCCTCTTTTATGAACCGATCCATGTAACAAAGGAAATAGGAATTTCCAAAGTCAATTAATTCCAATAATTGCCTCGACAAATAGTCACGCAGCATGTATCAATATATCCTGTTGAGATGGCAATCCATTAGGTATAGGATATATCAGTCCTTAAACCAACATTCTCTCCCCGCGATTTTGGGTATTTAACCACAGCCAATACGTGGATCCCGAAGGAATGTTTCTATGGACAGAAAAGAAGTTTTGTCAGCCACCCCTAGGATTAAAGATATGTTAATAACATTTCCAAAAATAGGATTAAAGATATGTTAATAACATTTGCAAAAATATAAAAAATATTTTTTTGCCACGCCTAGAAATACACTGTATATTACCTTTAAAGATAAATTATCGTCCAATAATTGACAAACACATTATATTGGACGTAATTCCTTAAATATGTCTAATCAATATTCCGTCTGCATTACTTTGTAGTACTCGAGTAATGACTTTCTTTTAATTGGAGGATATTATGCATTTGTGCTGATGTTTTTAAAATATTGGTCCTTTCTGCGTAGATTTAATTATGTCCGTCTGTCCATAGGTCCGTCCTTCTGTCTGTCTGTCTGTCTGTGTGTCCATTACTGATCGTGAGACCTGGCTCTTCGTTACTCCTATTTGGTATATGTCAAGTTAAACATCCTCAAGTTCCCTGCTCTTATTTGCATCTTATTTCGTTACAGACAATACTTATAATCCTTATACACTTATATCCATCATTGCTATATAGCCTACAAATAAGTTTGGGGAAATATTTGCAAAGTTTCTAGAATTCTGGTCGAAGTTGAGTTAATGTTCCCTCTTTTACCTTGGCAACATGTACGCAGAACTAGGTATTTGATGGTCTCTTATAACGTTCTTTTTAAGGGCTTTGGTAGAAATTTCCGTTTTCTTTGAGTTGACCCTTTCGGTAGGATCTAGCCCAAAGGATATTTATTATAATTTCGAAATTAGTATACCTCTTATACTAAATAGAGTATTTTTTGTTATTCCTTTTGTTTTTGACATTTCTTTAATAGGAGTATAATAAATCTAGCGCCGTTACTAAACTTTCAAGAAATTTTATTTTAGTTGTAAGAGCTTTGTGGAAATGTTTTTCGCGTTAAACATTTCCACAAAGCTCTTACATAAAAATTATAAAAACATAGTTTCTGTTTAATTTCAACAGAAAAAACACGAGTTTACAGAATTCCATGGGGGCATTAGTGTGCATCAAAACTTTACACTGAAAAACAAAATTGTTTCACAGCTTCATTGTCAATTTTCATAAGTCAAAATTTTGTTTGTTTTTTTTTCATTTATCTATGTTTTTAGACGAAGCCTATTGGAAATGATGATCGGTCCACTATTTCACCTAGCCCCCATACAACCTAACACTCGAATAGGTTTTGTAGAACTTGTAATCAAAATACAACCATTGAATACTTACCTGACAATTCCGCAGCATATACCGCCGTTCCACTACACGACCAGTAAGAGATACCAATCGGGTTTAGGAATCCAGTCGCAACTGGTCGCAATTTTGGAGATAATATAATGAAATTTGGAATATTAATATCGGTCCAATATTTCATCTAGCCCCCACACAACTAAACCCGGTGAATAGGGGTTCATTATTATGTGTAATATACTCGTATCTCGACAAAAAGCTGCAATACCAAGTAATTTTGTTTGTGACCGTCATGAATTTTCCCTATAAAATGCCTCCTTCAAAATTGGACTGAAATTTCTACAATTTTATTCAACAATTCAACTTAAATGCTTTATTATGAAAACTAAATCACATTTTATTTCTGTAACAGATATAGAGTATTATATAGTCGGCCTCGCCCGACTATAATTTCTTACTTGTTTAGATATTGTTGTTGGTCTTCCTATCACATTGTTAAAAATGTACAATAGGATTTTTTAATAAAATTTTGTTAATGTTAACTATAAAACATGTTTACTGAGACTAAACATTTCATTTTAAATTAATTTTGCATTGTCCATCTAAATTTCTCTAAACTTAATATAGAAAAAATCAATGCCAAGGAGGAAAATTAACGCGGAAGTCATTTCAACTGTAGGGCAATTAAAACGATAAATACAATAAAGTTAGTCATGAACGACCGCATTATTGCCTACGCTTATGAGTTTCTGTTAAATTGAATTTTGTCTCTATATATTAGAATCGGTCAAATATGGATGGGTTCATATGAGAAAAATATCATTAAATTATCTTTAGAATTGCGAACTGTAGTTGGATTACAAATTTTATACGTTTCTTAACCGATTGGTATTCTTTATAGTGGGTGTAGAACTTATTTTTCTAGCGTTACAAACAACAGAAAGAATCTAAAATTCCCTTCTCACTATAGTGGTATAGGACATACAAATAGTATTTGAAACACTATTTGTATATTCAAATTTTTAAGGGTAAATTTGATGACTGTTCTTGTAGTCACAAACTAAAGACTTTCTTAATTTTGTTTCAAGGAATCCATAAAAGTATATATAAATGTAAATGATGTTGTCCATACATACAGCCATTAGGTTATTTTATAACTTTTAGCACGCATACGCAATAAATTTATCCATATACTAATCATTAGTCTTGTCTATAGAGCAGTCTATAGTCTAGACCACAGACTTGTCAATAGTTTAGCCCATTCACTAGTCCATAGCGTAAGTAATATATGTGGTTGATGGACTAGACAATAGAATAATCCATTAACAAGTCAGTCTATTCTATAGACTGTTATATACACTGGTCCATAGAAGGACCTATAGGATAGTCTAAAGACTGGTCTATAGACGGGCCTATAGACTGGTCTATAGACTGATCTACAGACTGGTCTATATACTAATCTATAAACTTGTCTATAGAATGATGACCTATAGACTGATGGTCTATGAACTTGTCTATAGACTGATGGTCTATAGACTGATCTATAGACTTGTTTATAGACGGATTTGTAGACTTGTCTATAGACTGGTCCATAGACTGTTCCAATAACCTGGCCTATAAATTAGTCCATAGACTGGTCTATAATTTAGTCCTATTGACTACTATTAGACTGATCTATTTCAAGGTTCATATACTTTTCTATATATTAGTCTATAGACTGAAATATAGTCTACAGATAGGTCCACATACTTGTAGACTGATCAATAGACAATTACATGTTCTGGTCTATAGACAAGAGCGTTATGTAGTTAGTTGAAAGTCCATAGAGTAATAGAGCATAAACTAGTTGATATACTAGTCAATAAATTAAATGATATTGTAGACCACAGATTAGTCAATATTCAAGTTCATTGCTTAGTTAATAAAATAGTTCATGACAAAAGTCTAGACTTGTCCATTAACTAGTATATAGAGTAGATCAAAAACATGTTAGTAACCAAGTCTATTGACTGAATTTTATACAGTGCCGAACAGTAGCTAATTGATTAGTCCATTACAAAGTAATCGGAAGGTAGTCAGTTTGAAGAGAAGTCTGTAGACTAGTCAATAGAGTAGCCTAGACCGTAGTACAGTAAAAAAAGTCCATATAGAAGTCAGTATAAAGTTATTGACTAGTCAATAGAATTGTAAGTAGTCTAGATCATTAACTAAGAAGACAATAGACTACTCCATAGTCAAATGACAGACCTTAGACCTTCAATATCCAAGTCTAGTGATCAGTCCACAGATAAGTCATTAAAATAGTTTATTGATTAGTTAAGAAACTAGTGTGAAGAGTAGGTAATATATTACATCATAGTCCATTAACTCGACTGGTAAATAGGCAAGTCCAAATACTAGTCCCTAGTGTAGTTAATTGACAGCTAATAAAGTAGTAATTAAACCAGTTTTTAAACTAGTTGGTATACTAATTCATAGACTAGTCCATAAACTAAACAATGGCCTATGCTATAGTTTACTCCATAAACTGATTAATAAACAAGTCCAAAGACTAGTCCCTAGTGAAATTAATTGACAGCTAATAAAGTAGTAATTAAACCAGTTCATAAACTAGTTAGTATACTAATTAATAGACTAGTCAATTAACTAGACAATAGTCTTTGACATAGTTTAGTCCATAAACTAGACAATAATCCAGATCATAGACGAGTCCATAGGATGAGATTCTTTAATGGGTGGACTTGAGGTTTAAATTAACTAATTTGTTATTTCTATGAAAGTGCTTGCAGTTCATAACTTGAAAACATTGTTTTGAAAAGTATTTCGCTCAGTGTACTGGTGTAACTAAACAAGTTTATAAAAAATTCTTCTTAAAAGGTAATTTACAATAATTTTAATTATAGAATTATAATAATTTGTTGATGATTTGTTTTTGAGATAAATACTCATCTTACTTGTATTAGATAAAATTTTAATTATATATTTATTATTTGTTTGGGTTATAGTTGTTGTTGTATTGTTTTTTTTTAACAATTGAAATTCTGTTTTTTGAGTTCATTCACTAGAACTAAATGTTATGTGGGGTTGAAGTGTTAGAAGGAAGTGGTTGAGTATTTTGTAGAGTAAAAGAAAACTTTCTCTTTTAGTATTAGTGCCTTAGTATTTCGTGTTTAAGTAAAAGTGTGAGTGTTTTTGTTTATCTAAAGTTAATTTATATATATTTTCTTTGCTGTTTTTTTTTTATAAAATTTCTATAAACATTTACTTTTAATTGAATTTATGAATATAAAATTATTTTATTTTTTTTATTATAAATCGATTTCATTTATTATTTTTTTGCTGTAGTTGTTGTGTTTTCTTTATGAAGAAAATTAATAAAAAAACAAAATTTTATTTATATATTTCAAACAGTGGGTTGTTTTCAATATGTTGTTTTTGTTGTTACTTATTATTTCAGTCTTGTGCAGAGAACGCGTTCCGAAAAAAAACTTGGGTCGCTTGTCGCGTTGACGCATAAAAATAAATAAATAAAAATAAAAACATCAGTTTTTTTTTATATAAATATATAAACACATTTTTAAATTTTATTATTTTTTTAAATACATACAGTAAATATGTATGAGTGAATAAAATATTTACTAAATACTTTGCACAAAAATATAAATTCGTATAATTTGTTTTAATTTTAATTTCTTGTTCTTTCTGTTTTTTTTATACGTCCACAGTTCATTTAGTGCGTTTCTTGTTGTTGCTGTTGCTGCTGTTGTTTTAAAAGGTAAATTTGAATTAATTTTTGAATTTATTTAATTAAATATAATAATGCTTTTTATATAATCGGTAATAAATTATTATTAGGGAATAATTGTGTTTGCTTTAGTTTTATAAAATGTATGTGTGTGTTTTTTTTATAAACAAAAATATTTATTCGCGATTGAAAATAAATTTGGGGTTATAAAAAATATTTAAAAATGGGAAGTTAAACGTTTAAAGACATTTCAGCCATATAAATTGGGGTTTGAGTTTTTCAAGATTTCTAAAAATTTATTTTCTTTAAATTTATCTCTTCAAAATGATATATTCAAAATTATTTAATAAACAAAAATGTATTCGCAAAAATTTCAATTTAAATAAAGATGTTATTAAGAGATTGTCTTTGTATGTATCACGCGACAAATTAGTATAATTAATAGTTAAATATCGGGTATGTTTGTGATTTTTATGAATTCCCAGCAGATCGGCAAAGAGTCAACGCATTAAAAAAAAAAATACAGCCCTAACTCATATTACGTCACGGATGTATTCTTTGTAAACGTGGCTAAAGATAATCGTCACTTTAGTGTCCTATATATGGGACACGAGAGAGTGAACACTTTAAGAATTAAACTTATGAATATTTTCGGTATCTTCGTAACCTGACGTTTACGATTAACATCATCGTAAGAGAGACACATGTTAAAATAGTTAGTCATCTGGACGCTGGGTGGCTAGAGGTAACCCTAAATGGCATTGTCTGTGATTTTCGACAAGGAGTCAATGCATTTGAAAAAGACAGAGATTTCTAACTAATGTCTAACCATTAGGTATAGAACCCTCATTCGAATAATAGAACAATCGACTTTTTGTCGAAAAAAGTCGAATAATCGACTATTTTGTTCCAAAAAAGTCGATAACTCGACTATCGTCTGTGAAAAAAGTCGAAAAATCGACTTTGCAAATAAAAGTCATAAAAAGTCAAAAAGTCGGAAAAATTCAAAAAATCGAAAAAAGTAGAAAAAAATCGAAAATTTTAAAAAAGTGGAAAAAGTCAAAAATTTTAAAATAGTTGGAAAAACTCGAAAAAGGAAAAAAATAGTGGAAGAAAAGTCGAAAAAGTAGAATGGTCGGAAAAAGTCGACTTTTAATTTAATGAAAAAAGTCGAAAAGTTGAATAATCGACTTTTGATAAAATGCAAAAAGTCGAAAAGTCAACTTTTCGTTTCAACTATAGAACCCTACTAACCATCTGGTTGGCTCTAAATTAATCTTTCGTAAGCAAGGACACTGGGCACATTTCACATTCGTCTTGTTTAGTTAGTTAGTTAGTTAGGTAGTTATTTAGTTAGTTAGTTAGTTAGTTAGTTAGTTAGTTAGTTAGTTAGTAAGTTAGTTAGTTAGCTAGTTAGTTAATTAGTTAGTTAGTTAGGTAGTTAGGTAGTTAGTTAGTTAGTAAGTTAGTTAGTTAGGTAGTTAGTTGGTTAGTTAGTTAGTTAGTTAGTTAGTTAGGTAGGTAGGTAGGTAGGTAGTTAGTTAGGTAGTTATTTAGTTAGTTACTTGGTTAGTTAGTTGGTTAGTTAGTTAGTTAGTTGTTAGTTAGTTGGTTAGTCAGTTAGTTAGTTAGTTAGTTAGTTAGTTAGTTAGTTAGTTTCTCCAGGGGCAGCACTATTATTTGCACTTCATATAAACAGAGCCACCTTAATGTATGTTTTGGCATCTACACCACTGTGTAATGTTATATTTTAGGACATTAAAATCTTTATAAAATTTTTCTGTTATCTTTGTTTATAATTTGCGTCATTGTTTCATGGCACCCACTGTAATTAGTCTTCGTGATTCTTATATCTTTTAATATTGTTTTTATATGAAGACGTATTATTTAAAACTTAAATTTCAGCGTTTAATTTACATAAAAATTATATTAGATGAAAATTTAAAAAAATATTATTGTCCAATTCACAATCGTTGTTGTATGGTTGTATCGCAGTATGACATATACGTTACACCCCTTTAGTGGGGTTTGTGTTAGAGTTTGTAATGCACAATAATAATATCCACCTTAAAGTGTACCAATAAGGGTCGATTTAGATATATCCGTCCGTCAGTCAGTCCGTCCATGTGAACATCAAAATTCAATGAGATTTGGCACATGATCTTCTAAGGTACCGTCGTCGAATGGTTAATATAGGTGCATTATTTCACCTAGCCCCCATACAGCTAGGCTTTTAAGTTCATAATTATGTTTAATATACTCGTATGTCTACAAAAAGCTGCAAAACCAAGTTCTATACTAGCTTTGATGATCTATACCTAAAAAAGCCCCTTTCAAAATTTGACTTAAATGTCCACAGTTTTATTCAACAATAAATGGCTTAAATATATCTGAAGCAAGGTACAATTCAACTTAAATGTTTTATTATGAAAACTTAATCCCATTTTATTTTTATAAAAGATGTAGGGTGTAATATGATCGGCCTCACCCGACTATAATTTCTGTTGTATTATTGATTTGTTTATGTTTCAAAACATTTTACTTTAAAAATTTTTAAACCATACAATGACACAAAATCTGTTGCAAATTCAACAAATATATTTAGTTTTGAATTTTATAAGATTAAAATTTTATTTTTATTTGACGAGATACCGAAAAAATATTCGAAAATATACATATGTATATATGTAAAAATAATGACCTACATTTAGAGACAGAGAGCAATCGGATTGAACCAGCAACTTCGAATTATTTTGCGCCTTTTTTTATAAAAATTAAATGTAAAATAAATTACTTAATAAATTAAAATTTATTTTAAATTTTATTTAATAAGTTAAAATTTATTAAGTACTTTGAATGGTAAAAATGTAAAAAATTACATATTTTTTTACATTTTTAGCGTATTTCCTAGATCACTAATCATCAAACTTAAGTATCATATCTTTATGGGGTACATATAGTCTGCTATTTTGTGTCTCGATGAGAACACAACAAACAAATGACATTTTTCCAAAAATATTTTCGAAAAAAACCAAATACAAATGAAATCTAAATATGTATGTGTTTTTTTTTTAAATTTCAAACACTCCCACAAGAAAAAAAAATATGTTCTAAAATTTTGAAAGTCATTGTGCGGATACCGAATATAAATTTGTCAAAAGTTGTTCAAATATAAACAAATTTTATTTGGTGGTTTATTTTTGCTTGATATTTGAAAATTGTACTAAATTTGCCATAAAATCTGCAATTTTCAAATGGACTAAAATAATTGAAGGTCATTAAAATTTCAACAATTATTAAGAGATATTTTGTATTATTTCAAATTATATATATAATTTATATAATAATTATTTTAAGCATTTTTGAAATACGTACTTTTCTTAATAAATTAAGAAACGTGCTTAGATTGCAAATCACGTTTCTTATACAACATTCGAAACAAATTTATTTGTGCTGAAGAAGTTATGATAATATATATTTTGTTGTGTCAAAATGTGGGTCTATTCAGATTCTGCTTTATCTCCCTCCAGTTAAGACCGCTTTGTGATATTTCACTCGCAAGTTGTTGACTTAATGTATACAGTGTAGGACCTCACCGTGTGTTTCTTTGAGGTACATTGTCACTAGCGTATCCTATGATCTCTCCATTTCCAAATAAGATTTCAATTTCTTATTGGACTTCTATCGATCCTGATCCTGAGTTGTTCTTTAGATGTCTGCAAGAATATCTGCAAGTTCCTGCATAGACACCGATTAACGAAAACCTGTACAGCAAGAAAATTCTTGTTCATTGTTTGAAGTCTTTGTAAAGCGATAAGTTCAGTGGTATTTCTTTAAAAAAAGAGCAGTTTAAGCGTCGAATGCCTTTTCGATGTCGATAAATACTATATACAATGGAGATTGCCAATCGGTAGACATTTCTGAACCGTCCTCAAGGTATTGATGTGGTCAGTAAAGGGCTTTTGCTCGTCGCGGAGGTCCGGAAGAATAGTCTGAGAAATTCAGTGAAGATAACTTCACGACCTAAAGTATCGAATGCCTTTTCGAAGTCGATATATACCACAAACAGATTGCTATTTGTAAGACTGTTCCGCAATCAACTTCCCGGTATCGGAAAACAGCTCGTTTCGGGGGTCCAAACATTCTGTCACTAATTATATGTGCTTTTGTTCACAGTCTTTGGAATTGTTATTCCCTTTCAGTTACGTTATTCCGTTTGGTTTATCTTTTTGGAGATGTTAACAAATAAACCTTCTTTAAGTTGAGAATCCAGGTTATCAGCATCCCAGAATTTCTCGATTAGTGGCAGTAAGTAGGTTTCATATGAAATTATATATAATGATATTTATAAAACCCATTGTGCATAATAACATTTTTCAGTTAACATGTTCGTCTATACATAGGTCTTGCTGCTGGTTGCAATTTCAACAAAAAATAATTAAAATACAAATTAAAATGCAAAACGCTTTTTGCAAAATTGGTATTTAACATAAATAATGTATTAACCGATAATTTCAATTATTCACAAATAAATGTTAAACAAATGTTAAGTTAGCGTAGTGTTTTTGTAAATAGTGGAGACAATGACCTTGAAACACTGAATAAACTATAATCGTTATCGTTGATAATGGTGGTAAATTATTCGATTTTGAGGAATCTTTACATTTAAGATTTTCACTCCGTACTGGTTTTTGCATCCTTTAGGTTATCACAGATAGCCGTTTCGGCTTTACTTAGGTTGATCCTTTGTAATAATACGTAATACGTACGTTGATCCCTTTGTAATAATACGTATAATGAAAGAAATATAGTGATAGGGAAGATTGGGGAAAAACAGTGACAAAGAGAAAGTGAGAATAGGAGTAAGATTTTGAGAAAGAGAAAAACCAGCGCAGCTGCCACGGATGAAATAGTGTGAATATTGGATTCACACCCATTTTGACAAATTAATGAATTCCATAAGACTTTCTAATTGAATATTTGACAAATCGGACAGATTACCAAAGCATGTCGATCTAAGCGTCCAAAATCTGGCCTCCGCCAAAGCAGGGCAATCGCACAGAAAATTAATAATAGTCTGTTCTTCATCCTTGTTTCGACAACTTCTAGAGTAATCGTTGAACGGAAGACCAATGCATCTAGCATGGTTACCAAATTTACAATGGCCAGTAATAACCGACATCAGCCTACTTAGCTGCGGTCTTTAAAGAACAAGAAGGTTGAGCACGTGTGCTCACGTGGCCAATTGTCGCGAGCAATGCAAAGGCAGTATTCAGTGATATGCATCATTATTGCAAGTAGTGGAATACCGCAAAACAGATCCATTTTTAATATGCTAAGCTTGATGCCCACAAGATAGCGGTAATTGAGAATTGACAAATTTTCAAGTGCCGCTGCTGTGTCTTCTGGAGATTTAGTGATTAACTGGCCGTTTTTAGGATTTGAATCCTCAACTTTAATGATGCTGTGAATATCGTATTAGGTATTTCAATCACCTTGACGTGGCTCGTTGTAAGATCACTTTCACTCGAACCTTTTCCTTAGATATCATATCAGTTCATCATTTTGACTTCCAAGAATTTCCAGAACCATCCTCTTATTATGACATTGGACTTTGAGAGCATCCGATATTCCTATATTCTTTGGAGGTTCCAGATTAGCGCCATCACAAGGAGGAGGATACCTTCCATCACTGGAAATGCCAACCTAAACTCACAGCTCACGCTCTACTGATTGTTGTGTGCTCCAATATATTTTTTTTATCAGGATTTTACTGGCATCGTATTCTGCATATCAGAGATTGTCCAAGTGTCTTCTTCTTCAACTTTTGCTTAAGATGACGTCTGTTATCCTTTATCATTATCTAGCTTCTTTTTCTAAGTTTTTGGAGCTCCTTTTTAGACACAATTAGTTAGTAAGTTTGAAAGAAGGATGTACATATATACTCCAAATCTGAAGAAATACAACTAGGCCTCTATCGGGCATGTTGTGCGCTCCTTAACCAGTGCCTCAGGTGGGAATCGAACCCACCACCTCCGGTCTACCAGACTAGAAAACCAACCACTAACCTAACGGAGGCCACTTTTTTGAGACACCTTTACTTTCAAAGTTGATTTCGCCGACGAGCTTGTCTTCGCTATATTTTGGTTGGATTTGTCAGCCTTACTCGCACGATTCCAACTTCAGATTCCTTTGAGTCTGATAATGGGTCGGCTCCGATATCCCTTTGGGTTTAGCTTCGACTGTATACATGTGTAGTAGAAGAGAAAGGAGCTCTTTGTCTTTTTAGGTTTATTTTCAGTTGTCAGGATTTGGTATTGCTTTAATTATCTGCAGATTCAGAGTTGGAACCCAAATCTTTATTAATTCAGAGTTCTCTCTGAGTATGTCCTTCATTTTCATTCCTACATGTTTACCAATAGCAGTAATGCAGGATTACAACGACACATGACTCTCAAACATAAAAATACTTACGGCCGATAATCAATTTTCCTCAATATATCGGAGGAAAGTTTGTATGGGAGCTACGTTAAATCGGCAAATTAAGCAAACGTATTAACATAATTGCATTTTCTTGGGAATTCTCTTTCAGGCTTTCATGAGCCATCAATAGTCTGGCGACTGATCATAGACGGTTAACCCATTCGATTATGTGAGTAAATTAATAATTCCTTTCAAAAAATATCATGTTTACACGAATCGTGTATTGGATATAGTTAATTTGATTTCCACATGTTTATGTAAATATTGCAATTTTAAACTGCGTTTTGTAGTTCCCCCTTTCATACCCCTTACTGCAGATAAAATTCATATTAAATATGTAATTTATTTATTAATATTCATTAAAGCATCAATATGATGAGCGTTATTTGTTTGTTTTACTTAATTGTTAATTTGTGTTTTTTTATTCTCTCAAATTAAATAGTTTTACATTTATTTAATTACAAATTCTCCAGACAAAATAACTATAATTATTAAATGAATAAATTAATAACTAATTTTAGCTCAAAACGAGTAAATATTTTTTTTTCTTAACACAGTTAAGTTTTGCTTAAGTGTATTCAGTTGGGGAGTGGATCTGGGGCTTGGAATACATAACTATAGTAGGAAACGTATAAATTTGTTTAATTTAACCAACCCCACGCTTGCTGTGTTTACACTGTCAATATTTAAAACAAGAGACAAAAGTTAATTTAAAACCCTAAACAGCTGTTTATTTTTAAATGTTAAACAAATGAAAGAAAAATATAAAATTAACTGGTTGCCTTTTTTTACAGAAATTTATTATCTTTTAATAAATTAAAAAAAAAAAGAAAAATAAAAAGTTTATTCTTCTTAAACTTATCTTATTTTTGGAGAACACAAAAAAATTTAAATAAATAAAATAAAACAAATTTAAATCATAAATTTCCTTTAAACTCTTTCCAAATTCAGAAGTAAAATATTGATAAGATAATAATGATGACGTTTATTAAGCTGCATGATCATGATGCTCATATTTCAATTTTTGCATATCACATTGTTTTTGTTGTGTTAATTTAACCTTCAAATCATAATTAAACTTTTACAATTATTTGGTATGTGAACTTGAAATTTGTTAAATAATTTTTGTATATTAAATAAGTCTGACATTCATGTGAATTTCTATGGGTTTTCCGATAATATTATAACTGTTGAGAATTTTAGAAAATGTAATTTTATCTTTCGCACAACCACAACATGAATGATCAGTCGCGTGTAAACTATTTTGTTGCATCAATCTAATGGTGTGATAATGTTATGGTTAGAAATTGTATTCATTTTAATTAAATTATAAACATTATGCATAAATATATTTTCAGCTATAACCAGTGTGCTTTGCTACCCCCCAAAAATCAATATAAATAAAAAGTCTATTTTACGATTGTGGCTTTAATAGTTTCCCAGATACACGATTTTTGGATTTTCTTTATATGGAAATTATCAAGCCAGCTATTTGTGTGTGAGCGAAAGGGATATATCAACCATCTCTATCTCTCACACACAAAATCAAAAGTTTCTCAACAAAAGTTTCCTAGTGTGAACCAGATCTTACAAGTGTTTCAAAGTATGTCAATGACATACTTATTGCAGAATTTGTGGAATACTACTCGAATAGTTTCCCAGTTATCATAATCTAATAAGAAACTTATTTATACCGAATTTCATCATATACTTGAATTTTTAGGCCAATAATGACTGTTGAAGTCATTTCCTTCAAAAATTTGATAGAAAGATTTTTTCTCATATGAAACTTATTTTTGTAGGAATTCATCGCTTTACTCGTACTTCTAAAACAGTTATGGCCATTAAAGCTTATTTATGAAGGACCACTTTTATGGGGGCTATACGATTTTCGTGATTTCAACAGACAGACGGACAGATGGGCGGACATGACTAGAACATCTAAGAATTTTATATATACTTTTGTGGGCTATAACCAATATTTCGATGTGTTTTTTGATGGTGGGTATAATAACATACAATTTTATCTATAGTAAAGTACGGGACGATTCCATTTTTGATAAGTTTGAGCTTATCGCTTAACCAGGGATGAGGGACACTTTCAAGCTAGTTCTTTAAGGTATTAGCACATTGGTGTGATGTCAAACTCATACTCTCTATTTGTCATCAAAAACGTACGCGTTATACCCTATATTATTTTGATCAGGAAACCTATTTTTCTTAAACATTTAACTTTGTGTACCAAATGTTTGATGGTAGATATATTCTCAGCATATATAAACTATGATGAGGATTCCGATTCAACACTTTATTCATATTAAGGGGCTGGGGTACCTTCGAGCTTCATCCGAGTTTTCATCTCTACATTTGGGCCAATGGTATGTTGTATATTTGGTGCATGTTTCAGGGTGTTCATTTCTTTACGATTGCATGATAACAATGACACATAACTCACTTGCAGATCAACATTTGAAGCCGGTAATTGGTTATTTCGAACATGCACCTTAACTTGAATATTTGCAACCCAAACCACTTTTGTTGGTTTGTGATAATGTTTGTAAATAAAATTTATATTGGTACTAAACCTTTAAAACCATGGGTTCAGTAATCCCAAACAGACATGCAAAAACAGGGAAAAGGAAGAAACAGTCTTCCATCTTCTCTGTGGCGGCCCTGCACTGTTTGCAAAGAGAAATCCCTTCATTGGCAGTTACTTAATATCAAACCTTGGTGAGATATCTCGGTCTAAGTTTAATGGATCTAATCTGATACTATTTCTGACGAGTGGAGTGGTCTGGTCAAAACGGAGTTTCTATGAATCCATTCAACCAATCATAACTTTTTAATACGTATTCCAATCGGCTTAGAATCATTTTCTAAATCGATGTATTCTGAAAATACATTTCGAATGGTTCAATCTATTATAAGCTAAGTCTGTTTTCCGAAATTTACGTTAAATCGAATAATTGTAACACTTTCACTTGTTGATATTAAAAAAACAAGTAGGAAAGTATAGTCGGGCATGGCCGACCATATAATACCCTACACCATGAGTATATTTTCAAAATTTTTACTTTTTATAAAATTTTTATTTTTTTATAAAGAATTTTACCAATAATTCCAAAATATTCAAGCAATTTATTGATAAAAAACTAAAATTTCTAAATGAGGCTTTATATATGTCAAATATGGACCGATCCTCGGTTAATTTGGGAAAAGGATATATTTCTAAATAACAGTTAGTTTTGTTGAGTTTCATTGCGATACAAATGGTTACAAGTCAATTTTAAACGTTTAAGTCATTTTTATGAAGGGGGTTTATATGGGGGCTAGGGTCAAATATAGGCCGATCCTTACGAAAATCTGCAGTGTCATTTAAACTTATATAAAACTTATTTGTGCCAATTTTTAACGAGATAGCGGAATATTTGACGTAATTATGGCATATAAAGTTCAAATCGGGAGGTACGGTTGTATGGGGGCTAGGTGAAATAATGGACCGATTTCAACCATTTTCAATAGGCTTCGTCCCTGTGCCAAAAAACATGCTTGGTCTAAATTTCATCAAATTATCTTGAAAATTGCGGCCTGTACCTTGCGCACAAGGTTTACATGGACAGCCAGCCAGCCGGACAGACGGACGGACATGTCTTAATCGATTCAAAAAATGATTCTGAATCGATCGGTATACTTTAAGGTGGGTATTGGACCAATATTTTTGTATGTTACAAACATCAGCACAAACGTATAATAGCCTCCCCACTATAGTGGTGTAGGGTATAAATATTATTAGGACCTTACCTATAGACACCATAAAGTCAAGAACAAATATATGGATGAAAATGGTAAGATCATTTTAGATTCAACAATATAAATCTATATATTAGTGTTTTAATGATTTGTTAGGTTATTTTAAAGGTAATGGGTATTGAACAACTACCAATGTCCCAAAAACTACATGATAGAGCAGATAATGTTCATTATAGTGTTGTTGGCATAAAGAATGTCACATTGTAAATAATTTTAATATTATTATTTAGTCTATTGATCTATGTTACAAACAAATACGATTTGAACGTTATTTCAAGATTTTTAAATTAAAAAACCTTGTTTTTAAGTACAATGAACTTGTTTACCAATTTTTAAGTAAATAGAAAAATTTTAAAATATTCACAGCAAAAACTTTCAATCAAACTGTAAGCTAGAAAGTAATATTGGAATCACGTTGAAACAAATTACAGTTATTTTTGTCAAAAACAATTTAATGTTTACTAATTTAATTAACGGTATCCAGAAGGGCTAGAACGCCCTAGACAATTGGCCTATAAAAAATCCAAATTATTTTGTTCTTTACGTGGATGACAGTGAATACACGTAGGCCAATATTAGGCTTGTTGTGCGCTCCATTTGGTGAAAGAAAATGCTCCACTGTTTCACTGTCGTCTCCCCATGTTCAACACTAATCATATATATTCTCAATTTTTTGAAAGGAGGATGTACATATATACATCAAATCCCAAGAAATACACCTAGGCCTCTATCGGGCCTGTTGTGCGCTCCTTAATCAGTGCCTCAGGTGGGCATCGAACCCACCATCTCCGGTCTACCAGACTAGAAATCTAACCAATAACCAGGAGGCCACAACCATTATACTATCCACAGACTTGTACGTTTTTAAAAGATTTCTAGTCTTGCTCTCATGGGATTCTCAGCCATATATGTAATTTCGTTGCAGCGCATGATGACCTGTAATGTAAGAGTGTTTTCAGTTAAAGCTTTCATACAATCCAATAAGTTTTCACCTGAAATCGCCCTAATTGCCTTTTGACTGTCGGAAAATATATAAAGCCCTATGGGCTCCAAATTCATCCTATTCGTTTTACACATTTCGTTATTGCTCGGACTTCTGCCTGGAAACTTGTGTTATGATTAGTTAAACGGTAATATATTTTTGTTTCTGGGGTTTCAATATAGAATCCCAGTCCCCATTTCATCCCCAAAATTTAGATCTATCAGTGTAACATCTGAATCTTACTGGTATTTGCCCTAATATTCCGCTTGACCAAAATATTCTTCCTAAGATAAGTGTTTGAAAAGTTTACGACATATTTTATGTTTGGTATACGATCTTGCACGTCCAGTTATATTACCGCGTTTGGCCAGTTCGCTTAAAGTTATAAGCCGTTCGGCTATAAGTGCCTCCTTATATTTCAAATGTATGTATGCCAATAGGTTGCCATTTCGAGATCCTTAGTTGAAGCAATACTTTTGCTACCACTTATTCTCAAGCACCATATACGCTAAAGGAGTTCAGGGTAGTATTATTAATCTTTTTGATCTAAGGGTTTCGAACCATAACAAAAAGATTGCAATTTTTTTAACTTATTGTTTTGGGATTAAGAATTTTAATCGATGGCAGGGAGCCATCGATTTAAACAAATTATTTTTTATTTTAACATATTCAATTAGTGTATTGATTTGATTGAAAACATTTAGTTTTAATTAATCTAAAAGCAATTTTAGTAGATGTAATTTTATTAATCATAATTCACATTCACTTTTGTTTCTAATTTCACAAAAATGTTGTCAAGAATTTGTTTTAATAATATTTTATTATAACAAGATAACAACTTAATTTATTATTTATTTACTTTCCGCACTTTTTAAATTATTTAACCAAATGACAGTTAATAAGTTGTTTATTGGAAACAAGTGTCTAGAAAGAGACTTTTAATATAAATTAGAACAGTGATATTTGATAGATCTTTATGAAAATGAAATTGGAAAGAATTAGGCTTTCAATCATAGAACGAAAAGTTTTAGTATGTGTAAATTTATATTTTCGATTTTTACTAATTTGACAGTTCTAAAATTTGTTACCAAACACTTCTTTTTTTTACATTTATCTGACAAGATAAATATTATAAATATCTCATATGACGAAATAGACACCCTCTATTAACTTTATGAAATATTTATTAAACATTTTTAAACAAGCAGTCAGTCAAGATAATCTCGATAAAAAGACTCATGATTTATCACCTGAATTTTTGAACGCAACCCACAAATTAACTTAAAAATACATTCATACATACATATATACATTTATACATATATGTATATGAAAACATTTAAATATTTGTGGTTAAGTTTGACAACATCAAATTACACTCTCTTTAATGGCTGACACTCTGAGTGTGAGTGTAGAAATGTTAAAAAAGTACCTTTAAAGAAATTAACGTCATTTAAAAATTTTTCAAATAAAAAAAAAAAAAAATATAAAAACTACTTGTTATAAAATTGTTAAATTGTTTATAAGCAGCTATTGTTTTTTTTTGTATTTGAAGTTGTTTTCTTTATATGGTGAAGCACGAGTATGAATTGTTTTCGGATTCCATCCATAATTACCTCTTTTTGTTGTTGTTTACAATTTGTTTATCATTATAATTGTTTTATTTTGTTTATGACGAGTGTTTTGCTTTATATTTAATCGTTACTTAATTTAACTATTCTTTATACCCTACACCACATTAGTGGGGAGGGTATGAATTTCAAAAGATTAACGTGAGCACCTGCCTTGACGGCCTTATCTCTTTTTCATCCACCGGGAAGACTAGAGACGGTCCACCATTCGCCTGAATGGTGGACCGTCTGAATTCCTCAGAACTCAGGTAGCAATTTTTGTACATGGATGTCCGGTCCATGTACAAGCACTTTGTTGAAGTACTCGAGCTATCTAATCTCTGCCATAGCAGCCCCGTTGCGGAATGACAGGCCGCACCTGGAATTAATCCGCGTACCGCGACAAGGAAAAAGCAATCACTGGTCTTAAGTCAATAGAAGGGGGTGACGAGTCCCAACATCAGGTGAAATCAATCTTCCGACAATGCGGAAGTGAACACCCTTAATGATGTCATGAAAGAATTGCATTATTAACAAGTAAGAGTTCTATATTCGGCTGTGCCGAATCTTATATACCCTTCACCATGATGTGTTTAAAGCCTTTTGTACCTTTTGAAGAACGAAAAAGTACCAAAAAGTCCCCATCTATGGGTCCTCAGTTAATCCGGGCCATACAAACTTAATTACATGTTCCTAGGTTCAATATTGTAGAAATTGTAAAAAGTACCTTTTGAAGAACGAAAAAGTACCAAGAAGTCCCCTTTTACTGGTTCTCACTTAATCCGAGATATACGAACTTAATAACATGTTTCTAGGTTCAATATTATAGAAATTTCAAAAAGTACCTTTTGAAGAATGAAAAAGTACCAAAAAGTACCCTTTCATGGGTCCTCACTTAATCCTGGCCATACATACTTAATTACATGTTTCTAGGTTTAATATCGTAGAAATTGCAAAAAAAGTACCTTTTGAAAAACGAAAAAAGTACCAATAAGTCCCCTTTTATGGGTCCTTACTTAATCCGGGCCATACATACATAATTACATGTTTCTAGGTTTAATATCGTAGAAATTGCAAAAAGTACCTTTTGAAAAACGAAAAAAGTACCAAAAAGTCCCCTTGTATGGGTCCTCACTTAATCCGGGCCATACATACTTAATTACATGTTTCTAGGTTCAATATGTAGAAATTGCAAAAAGTACCTTTTGAAGAACGAAAAAGTACCAAAAAGTCCCCTTTTATGGTCCCTCACTTAATCCGGGCCATACATACTTAATTACATGTTTCTAGGTTCAATATTGTAGAAATTGCAAAAAGTACCTTTTGAACAACGAAAAAGTCCCCTTTTATGGGTCCTCACTTAATCCGGGCCATACATACTTAATTACATGTTTCTAGGTCAATATTGTAGAAATTGCAAAAAGTACCTTTTGAAAAACGAAAAAGTACCAAAAACTCCCCTTGTTTGGGTCCTCACTTAATCCGGGCCATGCATACTTAATTTCATGTTTCTAGGTTCAATATTATAGAAATTTCAAAAAATACCTTTTGAAGAACGAAAAAGTACCAGAAAGTCCCCTTTATAGGTTCTCACTTAATCCAGGCTCTACATACTTAATTTCATATTTCTAGCCAATAACAAAACATTAGTGCTGCTCTCGCTCTGCTACTCTTGCTCTGCTGCTCTTGCTCTGCTTTGCTTTTATAAACAAATTACAATAACAATATTTACCGTATTGTTATGTATTTTGTTTTTGTTTTTTGCAGTTTCTGTCTGAGCATGAATAAAAAATCTAAATTTTATATGAAATTTTCAGAGGTTGTCTCGGTTTTTTGCTCATATCTCCGTTATTTATGGACCGATTTTGCTGATTTTAAATAGCGTTCTTGCCGGTCGTATGTCTGATAGAATTATGGAAGATTCGGATCTCGCAGATATCTGGGGTCTTCTAAAAACTGATTTCAACAAACATACAGACAGACAGACGGACATGGCTTAATCATCTCCGCTACCTATAAGGATCCAGAATATATATACTTTATAGGGTCGGAAAATTATATTATAGAAATTACAAACGGAATGACAAACTTATATATACCCTTCTCATGAAGGGTATAAAAATGCAATCTCCATCATCTAATGGCTCATTCCAGTGCATTCCTTAACCTCTTTAAGCCCGCGCAACCACACTACTGAGACGGCTCTGTTGTTTTGGCAACAGCACCTAGAGACATATTTGGTAGTCCGAAATACCCAACAAAATGGATCAGGATCCCCCTTATATGAACCGATCAATGTAAAAAAGAAAGTAGGAATTTCCAAAGTCAATTAATTGCAATAATTACCCTGACAAATAGTCGCGTAGCATTTTCAATATATCCTGTTGGAATGGCAACAGCACCGAAGAACTTCCCCGAAGCGTAAAAAGGCAAACTAAATCAGTACTAATCTCCAATATATGGAGACTTTCCCGATCTTTCAACAACTTTAGCATCAGTTCCATTCCCATGATCATAAAGATCGATCTACGGGATGACAGGCAACTATTGAATACTGACCTGACAATTCCCCAGCATATACTGGCGTCCCACTACACGAACGGTAAGAGATACCGATCGGGTTTAGGAATCCAGCATATGCTGTTTTGTACACAGACCTGTTCGAAGAATGATTTATGCAACCCATTAGGTATAGGATATATCAGTCCTTAAACCAACATTCTCTCCCCGCGATTTTGGGTATTAAACCACAACCACTACGTGGATCCCGAAGGAACCTCAACCAACTCACCAGCCAGGACATAGTCCTGCGGGCAACTGGCTACCCGTAGTGCCAGATTATATGGTGCTCTGGTTAGACCTCATGCCAAATCATTCCGAGTCGAAGCCAAGGATACATTTGACATCACCAGTTTATAGTCGCGGCAGACTAGAGGTATTGGTAGCACCTCTTTACCCGGGGATTGCAATACACCATGATGGAGATTTAACCATGGAAACATGCCCCCGGGGGTTGGGGAGGGTATATTGGGTTTGTGCTGATGTTTGCAACGCACAATAATATTGGTCCTATACCCACCTTAAAGTATACCAATCGTCTCAGAATTATTTGCTGAGTCGATTTAGCTATGTACGTCCATCTGTCTGTCCATGTAAACCTTGTAATCAAACTAAAGGCCGCAATTTTGAAGATAATTGAATGAAATTTGGAACATGATCTTCTATTGTCCCAGGGACGAACCCTATTGAAAATGGTGAACATCGGTCCATTATTTCACCTAGCCCCCATACAATTGTACCCCCGAATAGGGCTTGTAAACATTTTAATTAAACTACAGGTCGCAATTTTGGAGATAATTCAATGAAATTTGGCACATGATCTTCCAATATACCGTAGGCGAAGCTTGTTGAAAATGATTAACATCGGTCATTATTTCATTTAGCGCCCATACATTGAATTATCTCCAAAATTGAGACCTGTAGTTTCATTACAAGGTTTACAAGCTCTATTCGGGGATATTGATGAACTTTATAATATTAGGGCCTCATTTGGCCTAGCCCCTTTAAAAAGCCCCCATTAAAAATTTACTTAAATATCCACAGTTTTATTAAACAGTAAATGGCTTTAGTATATCTGCGGCAAGGTACAATTCAACTTAAATACTTTACTTAACTAAATCACATTTTATTCGTAAACAGGTGTAGGGTATTATATGGTCGGCCTTGCCCGACTATAATTTCTTACTTGTTTTTTATTGTCTTTGTTTTTATATAAATAAAATATAAACTTTCTATAGCTGTGATTAGAATTCTATTTTTTTTTAATGACAGGGTGTCGTTTAAAGACGTGATACGATTTTTTAATAATTTTTATTGGCAACTTGTGAATTTTTTAAGTTAGAAGTACAGTGTGGAGTAAAATTACGCAAATATTTTATTATAAAATGAGATATATGAAAATATTTATAAGTAATTAAATTGAAACACACGGTTGTCAGATCTTACAACGTTGTCAGTAAAACTTTCAGAAAATGTCTAATAATCGTCTGAACTTACAATTTTTCTTTTGTAACGTTGTCAGAAAGAGCATTACCGAAAATGTTGCAAGACAAAATTTGTAAGTTGGCAGTATTGTTTAATATTTTCTGAGCATTTTACTGCCAACGTTGTAAGATCTAATAACCACGTATACGTAGCATTAGGCTCTACAATTATGTTTCCACACACTGTTAAATTATTCCAGGACATTTTATGAGCTTCTCTCACCTATATTTATAATTCTGCCCCAGGTTGCGCGAAATGATTTTGCTTTCGTCAGGTCCCTATATGACACTTTTTCCTTAACAGGGAACTACTCCCGAATAGCCTGATACCCACATGATGAAAACCCAACCTATGAGGAAGTATTCGGTTAGAGCTTTTTTACAATCCAAAACGGTTTTAACTTAATCATCTATTAAGCCCTGTGGGCGCCTGGTATCTAATGTTGTGATTAGAAAAAAGGTTGTATTTTACTATTTCTTGGTCTTCAATATAGAACCCCAGACCAGCTTTATCCATCAACTTAGAGCCATTCGTTGAGAAACAATTTTCTACGGGTATTTGCTCTAATGTTCCGTTCGAACATGACATTATATTTGGCATCAGTGTTTCAATGTTTCCAACATATTCAGTGTCTGGTTTGCTATCGGGAAAGTCCGCTTTTCTTGACTTGTACAAAATACGTTTCCTATAAACGCTTTCGACCAATTAGCCTAAAGTTATGAACCGTTCGGCTATAAGTGCTACCTCATATCTTATATAAGTTTCAACGTTTTCAAAATCTTGGAAACGCAGCATGTACGCTGAACTTTTAGTAGTAATTTGATGTAACATTATTTGTCCAAATAAATCCAACAGATAATTTAAGCATATGCTAGAATTGGTATAATTATACTTTTACAAAGTCAATGTGTCTTAGTAAGACTAAGTCCCCAATGTGTCATATAAGCATTGTACGACCAATTGAGAGGTTACAGAGTACGATTTTAAGGAAAAAACTACCGTTTGGCTCTCGACATATGTTTGGTATGAAAATGGTGCAGAATTTAATTAGGATCCGAGAATCTCTCATATGATTTAAATAAAATCCTCGAATTTTATACGAAGAACATTTGGGGAAAAATAGGCGGTATTTCAAGAGTAGGACATATTAACTAAATACATAAATGTTTGCATCTGGGAAACTGTAAGAGCGTGAATTTTCAAAAATTAAGTACTACTATAATAGAAATCTTATATATTTGTATATCTTAGTAATTACGTTGAGGATCGGTCATTAATTGATTCTATCCACCCGCCCGCCGGTGCATGTTTCCTTGATGACAGATCTTGGTGTATTGCAATCCGGGGGTATAGAGATGCTACCAGTATCTCTAGTTTACCGGGACTAAAACTGGTGATGTTACTTCACTCCTTGGGTTGTCATTGGTGCGATTTGACATGGAATCTAACCAGAGAATCACACAATTTGGTACTACGAGTGGCCAGTTGTTAGCAGGACTATGTTGTTAATGGTCAGTTGGTTGAGGTTCTATTGGCCTGATGTAAGGTGAAGTCAATATTTAGAAATAAGTTCGGTGATGTTATCGAAGACAATTACAGACATTTCACAGAGAAGTGAATGTGGGACTAAGCATTGGAAATAAGTTGGTGTCAATTGTATAAGATACGGGATGGATGTAGAGATATGCGGGCCTCACCCCACCTGTATTATTAAATGAGTGTGTCTTATGATTTTCTCTTATGCTTGTGTCGGATAAATGAGAAGTATGCTGTCATACACAAGTGGTACCATTAAATTGTCCTTCCTTGTCTAGGTACATATGTTCAGAATGAACTCTGTTCATACTAGAACTAGCACAGTATGTTCCTGTGAGTAAGAGCAAAGTCTCGGCTTTTTTGACTGATTCGTACTTTGGTCTACCGGATATATCTTTAGATGCTGTTGCCGATTCAACAGATTCTATGTGGTTGTAAACAGAAGTAATGTTTTACATCTAGAAAGTTAGGCAACAGGGCAGCAATGGTCTGAGATTAGATAGCTCAAGTATACTTGGGCAAAGTGCTTGTACATGAACAGGACCATCTATGTAATAAAATTGCGACCTGCGGGTAAGATACACAAGCTGGCAGTGGTGAGTTGTTTATTATACTCTCCCAGTGGTTGTAAAAGTACCACGGCGACGCACCCAGGTACTAACTTAAAGCACTTTGACTTCATGATCCTATCTATCTATAAGTATAATTATTCTTTTTACACAAAACCATTTATTTTTAAGAATTCGATCCTTCTTTAAACATAGCTCTCAAAAAAAGTACTATTGCAGTACAAGACATGCTTTGATAGTGTAGATATAAGATACGGCATAGCCGGTTATAGATTTTATGTTCAACACTGTAGAATTTGAAAAATCATTTATTTATAATCAAAATGTTGTTAAACAGCCATCAACACATTATTATTACAACTATATAATTAGTATGCAAGTGTAATTAAAATCGAGTAATAAAATTTATTCAAAAAATGCATACAACCTTTATTAACTAAATTAACATATTACAATAATACTGCATTTTAGTTTTTAGATAACAGAATTTAAATTGTCAATAAAAATTTAAACGCCATCTTAAAAACTTAATTTAATATTTAACAGCAAACTGGTTGTAAATGACAAACTTCAAATAATTTCAACTTAAATTATATGGAATTCAATAGATTTGAGTTTTTTTTTTTTAACAAAATCCCCAGCTGTTTGAATAATAAATGACAACAATTAAAAAAATATTATTATAATATTTGAATTTAATGTGGCCGTAATTAAATTATAATCTAAAATAATTCCCCATGTGGCCGATTAAATTCAGTCTGAGTTATGTGTGAAAAATATGCACATAAAGTGAAAAACAATCAATTAAAGCAGAAACAGTTTAAGGATTTACTAAGGATTTAGTCGATTTTATTTTTTGGTGGCATTAAAGTATTTTCTAATATTTTGCTCATGGCTGTTTTTAATGGCCACACCTGATCCTACCGATTGTCTGTTCGTTTTTTATCTATTAAAACAAAACACACACACATTTAACTGATACGCATTTTGTGAAGTCGTTTCGGCGAGTACTACTTGTGAGTAAGTAGTTTAACGAGATTTTTATTTCGGGCAGTGATTTGTTATCAATATGTTGGTATTTTTTTATTTATAGTGTTTTTTTTTATTGTCAACTTAGTAAAAGCTTGTAATCGCATTAATAGCAATTTGTAATTCCACTTAGTGCAATTTAATATTGTTTTAGTTTTGGCACTGATAGTTTAGTTTTATTTCCTACAAACTGTAAACAAATTTTATCAACATTTATTTACATATTATGTTGAAGGTAATGGGTTCGAAATTGTTTTACTGAGTAAATTACACATTTAATGTTGCGTTTATGTTTTTCGATTACTATCTGCAATCTGGGTCAAATTTGATCTTATATCCGTACAACATTTGTCGTTACATTAAATGTAATTATGCTAAATGTCATGTGATATCCAAAAATGCTAATTTGGAGGTTTCGGTCTAATCATTAGGCTGAGTATTTGGGGAATTTCGTGTAAAGTGCCCTAACTTTAAAAATCGATGTCTTCCGATTTGAATTAAATTTGCTCCAAGTTTAAACTATGGGATAGTAGGAAAGACACACATTTTCCGCTCTATCGGTCAAGAACTGCCGGACTTAGAGGGTCAAAGTTTGAAATGTTGGTCAGATGGTATAAACAATTTTATTCAAATGAGTGCAACTTTTCACGTATTGGTCCTACATACATACATACATACATACATACATACATACATACATACATACATACATACATAAATACATACTTACATACATACTGATCGATTGTCAACTTGTATGGGGCCTATCAGAAAACTTGAAACGATTTCAACTATCTAGATCATTCCGTTCGCACTTTATCGTGCTTTCAACAGACACACGAACATGGCTGGATCGTCTTTGAATTTAATAAGGATCTATGACCAATATTTCGGTGTGTTACAAAAATTATTATCCTTTTGATTGTGGGTATAAAAAGTGTCAAAAAATTCCTAGGTGTTTAATTTTGAAAAATCTTAGTGGATTTATTCTGTTTGATGATGATCAGTCAGTCAATAACATTACATTTTTGAATATCTAAAGCTGCGCGAAATCTGAAGAACTAGTAGTCAATATTTCTCAAGAAATAAGTTATAACAGATGATTTAACATATTTTTGACATAACATTCAGATGATATAACAAGATATAAAAGTCAGTATGATTTAAACTATAGGTTAAAAATTTGTTATTGTTTATTAATTACTTTCTTCCTAAAGTTTAGAAAGACATATTTTGTGTCGGATGTAACCAATTTTGGGAATCTACCCACTGAACCCCAATCTACCTTTAACTATAAATCGACACGAAAACAACTCAGCTCCCACTTCACTTCGTTATCTTTAATAGATAAGTTTTCTGCAGAGGCGTCAGGTTTTCGTCCGATATCAAACGACTAAGTAAAGGAAAGGCAAATGCTAAACTCGTTAGTTGGATGTTATGAGTAGAGATATTTATTTAAGGGAAAGCGCCAATTCTTATCTAAACAAAAAAATATAGTAGACCAGGTCCAATTTATCCTTTTTCATCAAAATTTGTTATAGGTTTGACTGTGGTCTACTTGAAGATATTGTGTGTGATCTATTTAATCATAAGAAAATTTTTTGTGGTCATTATTTTTGCAGATGAATGTTTTGATTTGACTAAAATGATCGTTCCTTATTATTATGACTTAAAAGGTTGCGAGTCTACAAATAATACGAGTTCTAGATAAACCAATTTCGGGTATATTTCCTATCTCCAATTATGGAATCCATTTAAATATAATGAATTTCATTGCAGGATTTATTCTTAACAATCTTTCAACTTTTCGCGCTTTTAGATGAATATTAAAATTCCAAGTTGTGCACAGATAAATTCTACGACCTGCCTAACTGCAAACCATTAAGAGTTAATCTTTTAGATGTTTAAACTTTTAAAAACTTCTTTACTTACATAAATTAAGTCAATATTTGAATACAGTAATGACATTGGAGGCAAGATCATGCTTACAAATAAGGAGTTAATTAAGTACTTACTACGATTTAATACTAATTAGGAGTTGTGTACCTTTGTTTTTGAATAAAAAATAGCTGAAAAACTTAAGTCGAAAAAAATGTCAAGGCTTATATATTAAGTTATTTGTAAGTCATTACTACCCAGCAGAAAAGTGCTTCCAAAGAAATAACATTTTATGTAAATATTATTTGAGTCAAATTAGTTGTATTCTATAATACTACAATTTCGCTTCCTAATAAATTCCAAATAAAAGAATATAAAACCTACTTTCTTAGAATGACTTCAGATGTAGTGAATTTGGAATCAAATAAAAAGTACCTCCCTCCAAGCCTAAGTTAAAATCATAACTTCTTCAGGTCTTTTTCAGTACTTCCATAAAGAAAATTCTACTTATTTTTAGCTTCTTTGGAAGTTATTTTTTTTGCTGGTTAGAATACTTCAAAATAATGTTCAAAATATGTTTTTAAACAAATTTTGGTAACAAAAAAAAAATATTTTGAAATTCTTTTTAGGTTTTGACTACCATTATTGGATTTTTGATAACACATAGAGATTATTAATAGAAGTATTAAGAAAAATGATTGATAGGAAAGAACTAATTAGTTAAATATAATTGGCATTCTATTGGCGAATGTTAACTTGATTGGGTTAAAGTAATAAACCGATATTTAGTAGTATGTATTATAAAAATGTTAGATTTTTTTTCTAAAGTTTCTAATTTTGTTTAGCTATAGAAATTATGTTTCTTACAAGCAATTTGTTTATTTAATTAGGTAGAAGGGAAACAACTTTTTACCAAGTCTAATAATATATAGTTAAGCGTGAATGGGATTAATTTCCAAATCAATCAAAATATAATTCCATGTTTGATTTTTTGTTAAATAACGTAGTTTTTTTTTATAAGCTTATTTCTTATTTGGAACTATTGAAAATTTGAAGGTCAAAAATTACATATAACTTTCAAAAACATTCTCTTTCTATGGCATTCTAAAGAGAACTAAATTTGAGCAGATTTAAGAATTTCTTAAAAAATGTATCACAACATTAATGTCAATGAAAAGTAGATTATTTGTTTAAAATCTTATCTGTGGTTATTATACCCTACACCACTTTAGTAAGGAGGGTATATTGGGTTTGTGCTGATGTTTGTAACGCACAATAATTTTAGTACTATACCAATCTGCTCATTATCATTTTCTGAATCGATTCAGGATCATTTTCTGAGTCCGTCCATGTAAAACTTGTAATCAAACTACAGGTCGCAATTTTGAAGATAATTCAATGAAATTTGGTACATGATATTCTATTGTCTAAGAGACGAGCCTGAGAGACGAAGCCTATTCAAAATGGTTAAGACCGGTCCATTATTTCAACTGAACCCCCCAATAGGTTTTGTAAACATGTAATCAAACTACATGTCGCAATTTTGGAGATAAATTAATAAAATTTTGCACATGATCTTTTATGGTATTGAAAATGATTAACTTCGGTCTATTATTTCATTAATCAACCGCTTGGTTGGTTGGTAGTTCAGCCTGCAATAGATGCACACGTAGGTCCTTTTGGTCCCTGTAAATATATTAAAAAGAAAAGAAGAAGAGGGCATAGAAAGTTATGGTAAGAGACAATAGTGAAGAGGCATTAAGGTGTATTAATAGTAGTATATTGAAAGACAGAGATAAGAATATATAGAGAGAGATTAAGAACATATCATAAGAGAAAAAGAGTCTCAGACTCGAAAAAGCTTTTAATCTGTGCTTTTTGAGTTTGTCTCGTCAAACCAACCGCAATGCATGATAAAGGCGTTCAGGTTTTCTATTTTAACCTCTGATAATTATGAGGTGTCCCCCTTGAATGCAGTGTCTTGAGTAAACAGTTAATGGCAACATTCCACAATAGTGGAGGGAGAACAACTACTTGTGGTGTGCCTCTGTTCGCCTTTCTATGTATCGTTGATGTGCCCATATTGGAACAGATGATCAGTTGTTCTAAAAGTTCTTGCAGAGCTGATAGAATTATGTCAGGTTTTACATTGTTTAAAGCACCTTCTATGTCCAGAAAGGACTTGTAGGTACTCCCCAAATTCGAGTGATTTCTCTATGTGACCAACTAGAGAATTCAGTGTAGTCTCAATCGATTTGACTTTGGTGTATGCGTGTTAAGACGGCGATAGGAGAGACTGATTCAATGACGCTCCGATATTAACGACAATGATTCTCTGTATGGTTTTAAGCAGAAAGGAAGATAGACTAATCGGTGAGGCAATCTTTATATATTGTTCGTAGCCAAGGTGGGTGTAGATCTATGTTGTGTTGCAGATCAGCAGGTATGATACCATCCGGGCATGGGGATTTATATGATTCAAAGGTGTTAATTGCTCACTTAATAATATCCTCGACAAATTTAAAGTCTGTGGGATGCTGATAAAAGATGCCTGATCTTGCCGTTGAGTTGTCCAGGGGCATGTTACCAGGAAAGTTAGTGTTCATCAATTCTGTTAATGATTCATGTACGCTCGTTGTCCATCTACCGTCAGACTTTTGAATGAAGCTTTGAACGGTCTGTGATTTTGTTAGGATTTTACGTAGGAGTTTTCAACATTATTGTTAGGATTTTAGGATTTTACGTAGGAGTTTTCAACATTATTGCAGAAATTCTTTTAAGACCTGTTTTTGGCGTTCCTAACCTCATTTTTAAACCTATTCAAGGAGGACTTGTATAAATACCATTCATTTAATCTTTTGGCCTGATTGAATAACTTGAGGGTTTTCGCTATTTCGGGGTACCACTAGGATGGTTTTTATTTCCTCCTTGGTATGGAGTGTTTACAGGTGACTTTAGTACCTTCTTGGAATGAGTGGGTATGTCTATTTAGCGCACTTTCCATATCCACTGTGTTATTTATAACCATGATCTGCTGAAGTATACAATTCAGGATTCGGCATTGCTCGGTCCAGTTTGTTTTCCTTCTGTTTACCTTAACTCACTCTAATGAGAATTCGAGATAATGGTGATCTGAAAAAGAACATTCATCCGAAACTTTCCAATTGCGGAAACTTTCCAATTGTCAATATGCAACTACGAAGGTAGGTTCTGACCCTTTGTTTACTACAACTATGTTATAGTTAAGTATGAAATCTATAATGTACTCACCAGGTGTGTTGATGTTGCTGCTACACCAGATCGTATGGTGGGTATTTGCGTCGGGTATTATATGGTCGGCCTTGCCCGACTATAATTTCATACTTGTTTCTATATAAATTTGCAACATTTAGTGTAATCAAACTACGAAAACAAAACATATTTCCATATCAGTGACAAAGTGTAAATTGTTTTACAATTTATTTGTTTCTTAATGAATTTATTTAAACAAAAAAACTTAAAACAAATAAGAAATTTTTTGTGTGTCTTTTGATTATAAATTTATAAAGATCTTTTCGAAATCGAATTGAATGGCAAAAACAACCGTATTGGCTGACATTCGCTGGTAAATTATCAGTAGATGCCGGCAATAATTATCAACAAATGAAGTATTTTTTGTTGTTGTTTTAAATAAAATGATTTTCATTTTATTTGTCCATATAAACATACGTCCAGAACAATGTCATACGTTGATGACCTCCACTATAGATAAGATGCAATGTAAAAAAAAATAAACAAATTTTCTTAATCACTAAAAAATTAAATCAAATAAATAGTACCTTACTTAAAGTGGGGAATTATTTAAAAAATAAAATTAAATTGTTTTAAAATTTTCATTATAGATAAGACCAAACTGACCATATTGTGAATACGTGAATTGGATTTTAGTTTTAATTTGATATAACAATTATAGTAGAACGAATTTAATATTGAATAAGTATTATAGACAGATTGTATTAAAAGATACAGCGGAAATATTAGTTATCACTTCAACATGAGTATTTAATGGATACGTCATAAGAAATTTTATATGGGATTGGGTAGCATGATGAATACCCTTTTAGCAAAGACAATTTTGCAACATTTTTCTATAATAAGTTAGTAGGACTTATTCACAGTGTTGAAAATGAGTTGGTATTAAGAATATATTATACAGAGATACTTGCCGAAACGGCTCAAATCAGCGGCGGCTTTCCGCCGGTAATATATTGCAATCCGGCTTAAAAGCTAAGCCGGCTTAAACGTAGCCGCTAATAAAGATTGGAATCGTAAATTCTTATTGCAAACTGAAAAAAGTTGCCACACAATATTGTGCTAATATTAAAATAGTGAAATAACTATAAATGCGCATTTTCTGAAGAAAAAACTTATATAGAGATAGGTTTCTATATAATAGCCTATTATACATAATTTTTTTTAATATAATAAACGCTTATAAGGTCAATTTTTGAAGAAAAAGTTAAATTGAGCCGACAATTTAGCCGCTGCCGATATTTTCTATAATAAGCCGCCGCCGCCGCAAACCTAAAATGGTTGCGTTGTTCTCAATAAGTGTGTCGAATAAATGAAAAGTGTTCTGGGTTGAATGATGATGGATAAAAGGATGAAAAATACCTTGAATAAAAGGAAAATAACCTTGTCGAGGTATTTTCAGAGTTTACTCTGTTTATATCAGATAAACCACTGTGTGTTCACTTTAAGTTGGAACAAGTCATCGGTATATGTTTTGGATTCGTATTTTGGTCTACCGAATAAGTTCTAGATGGTATTGTCGACACAATGGAAGGTTACGTGGTTGTAACCAGAACTGATGTTTCTGCAGCAATGGCTAGATTTAATATAGATCGAGTACTTGAGCTTGTACATGGACCGGAAAAAACATATACAAAAATTGCCACCGGAGTGTAAGAGTGAAATGGTGAGTCGTCTAATCAGCTCGTCTGGAGGTTGAAAAAGTACCACTGTAAAGTAAGGCCAACACGGCAAGTGTTTATCACCAATCATGTGATTACCTTTACCTATAAGGAATATTGAGCTGCAACAAAACCCCAACTGTGTCCTGCCAACACAAAGAGTTGCCTTCTTCTCGTGTGGGCAGTATGCTTTTAGTCCTGGGCTTTTATCGATAGACAGAGATCAGAGTACCTAAGTCTTTCGTTTAAAAATGAATTCTGGTTGTTGTCCTTAGTTGCTGCATTGCACGTTTCTTTTATATAAAGATATATAAATTTCACGTTGGAGATGAAGATTCGATGTTTTGTATTAGTCGACAGTTTGGGGGATCGCTACACAAGATTTTGAATACCGAATGTCTTGTCTAGTCGTTGTCGTAATGGTGCATCCCATATATTGCAACCCATTCTTGTTGGAGATGAGGTGATGATTAAAGGATTGTCGAGTTCACTGATGGATGCAATTGCAAGACGCTCCTTTTATATTTCTTACATATTTAAAAAAACTGTAAAGAACACTGATTAGAAATTTTTTTCAGATAGGCTTGATATCTATTAAATTGTATAATGGTTGCGCTGTTCAGTAACACAAAAAGTTAAAATCTTAATTATAAATTGTCGAGACATAAAAATTTTCCGAAAACAATTTGAATATTTTATAAACAAATAAATAGCATGCGTTCCGGTTTAAACTACTCTACCACGTTTACCATTTCACGCTCTAAAATCGAAAATATTCACACCCAATTAATGGCTTTGTAAGTAAAATAGTTTAAGGTGTAGGCTTTAAGTCTTAATAGACAGTCACGCTAATAACAAAATAAACATAGTTATCAATTATATAGAATATAAGATATCAATAATGAATATTGAATTGTCAAATAATCAAAAACAAAAATCTTCAGACCTTCCTCACCTAAGAAATCATTTAGTGAGTGAGTGTTTGGTCAGACGGTGGCTGGCGCATAAGTTCTAAATTTAAACTAACTATTTATGAATACTAACACGTGGAAGTTCCAGACAGATGCTAATCAATAAACAGACAAATCTATAAAATCCGAATGACTTGCACTTTAAAGAAATTTATTGAGTCTTATAATTTAATACAATTTGCAAAATAATTAAAGTAAATAATGACTACAAATGCCTAAGGTAAAATCTATTTATTTCAAATACAATTGAGGTAGGGTGACACCATCAATTGACGCATTTTTTATGAAAAAAACAACTACTTATAACTTGTTACCACCGCCTTAATAATAGTCTAAAGACAAGTGTATATACCTACATATATACACTTGTGATTAAAGCACATTTTTAATACCACCCCCCCCCCTACCTACTTTTTGAAAATTAATTAAAAAGTAAATATTATTATGTTAGTTCCATTTTTTTTTTAAAGTTCAAATTTTCCATAGTTTAATCTGTTAAAAAATTCCTCCTGAGAATTGTTTAGCATATTATTATTATGTTTTCTACAAATCTTTAAATTTTACATAATAATACCAATAAGATTTAGGATCTCAAAAGACCCAATATTAGATATTCAAAAATTTTTATTCCAATGACTTTTCTTAAAAAAATGTCTTTTCAGAATGGTTTTCTATAACTGATTTTCATATATTAATAGCTTTTAAATTAGCTTAAATAATATTGATAACATTAATCACTTAAAAAAAGAAATTTTAATTAAAATTTAGATTTTTTCCTATTGATATAGAAATAACTGATATTATTTCTAGGTTTGGAGGTAAGTTTGGAAGTTTATGGCACAATAATGTGATTATATAGAATTTAGATGTGTATTTATGTTGTAGTCAACTGTTGCGAATGTTAACGATATCTTCTTCAAAACAACGACAAGAGGAAAAATGTTTCAGTACTTTTTTGATATAATCTCAAGTTTATAGAGAAATACATTTATTTTAGGACGCAAGACTTAGATAGATAGGTAGATAGATAGATAGATAGATAGATAGATAGATAGATAGATAGATAGATAGATAGATAGAGAGATAGAGAGATAGAGAGATAGAGAGATTGAGAGATAGAGAGATAGAGAGATAGATAGATAGATAGATAGATAGATAGATAGATAGATAGATAGATAGATAGATAGATAGATAGATAGATAGATAGATAGATAGATAGATAGATAGATAGATAAGTAGATAGATAGATAGATAGATAGATAGATAGATAGATAGATAGATAGATAGATAGATAGATAGATAGATAGATAGATAGATAGATAGATAGATAGATAGAGAGATAGAGAGAGATAGAGAGATAGAGAGATAGATAGATAGATAGATAGATAGATAGATAGATAGATAGATAGATAGATAAATAGATAGATAGATGTTTGTAATGCACAGGAATGTCAAGGGTTTTAACTTGTGCACCCGCCTTGGTGGCCTTATCTCATGGTGGTCTTTTACAACCACTGGGTAGACTTGAGAATGGTCTACCATCGCCCCTTTTGTTTTTCAATGAAGAACGCAGGTGGTAATTTTTGTACATTGGTTCTGACCGGTCCATGCACAAGTTCTTTGCTGGAGTACTCGAGCTATCTAATCTCTTGACTATTGGATGGGCTCCGTTGAGTCGGCAACAGCACCTAGAGACGTAACCGGTAGACCGAAGTACGATCATCAATAAGCCGTAGACATTGTTCTTACTCACAGGGACACACTGTGGTAATTCTGATATTATCAGAGTAAACCCTTAACATATCTGGACAAGGAAGGAAAATTCAATGGTATCAAATGTATATGATACCTTTTATCCATCATCATTCAACCCAGCACACATCTTATTTATACGACACATTCATTAGGAAGACGGGTGGGGTAAGGCCCGCCGAACCTCACATTCATCCCGTACCATATACAATTAATACCAACTCGTTTCCAACGCTTAATCCCACAGTCACTTGACTGCGGGGTGTCTATTGTTCTCGGCAACAGCACCGAACTTATACTGAATATTGACTATTATCATGTGTTAGTATTTTAACCGCCACTTACTCTCCCTGCGAATTTGGGTTTAAACCACAGCCATTACGTGGATCCCGAAAGAACCTCAACCATCTGACCAGCCAGGACATAGATCTGTGTGCAACTGGCCACACGTAGTACCAGATTATGCGGTGGTGTGGTCTGACCGCTGGTAATCTATGCAAGGACTAAGCCAAACAGTAGACTATAACCAATTTTTATACCCTACACCACTATAGTGGGTAGGGTATAAAATGTCTTAAACGACTAAAATTGACTTGTAACCATTTGTATCGCAATGAAACTCAACAAAACTAACTGTTATTTAGAAATATATCCTTTTCCCAAATTTACCATATTTTACCTATATAAAGCCTCATTTAGAAATTTTAGTTTTTTTTATCAATAAATTGCTTAAATATTTTGGAATTATGGTAATATTCAACATAAAAGTTTCTTTATAAAAAAAAAAATAAAAAGTAAAAATTTTAAAAATATACTCATGGTGTAGGGTATTATATGGTCGGCCATGCCCGACTATACTTTCCTGCTTGTTCAGTCCCGGTCAGACTGGAGGTATTGGCCACCTCTTTATACCCCGGGATTGCAATAACACCAAGGCGGAGGTGTCGCCAAGGTAACATGCCCCCGGGGGCAGTTTGTAACGCACAATAATATTTTTCCCATACCCACTTTAAAGTATATCAATCGGCTCAAAATTATTTTCTGAGTCTATTTATGTCCGTACGCCTATTGAAAAGAGCTGAAATCGGTGCATTTTTTCACCTAGCTCCCATACAACTCGACCCGTCGAATAGGGCTTTAAGTTCATAATTGATGTCTACAGTTTTATTCAACAATAAATGGCTTAAGGCAAGGTACAATTCAACTTAAATGGTTTATTAAGAAAATTTATTATTTTTGTAACAGGTGTAGGTTATTATATGGCAGCCTCGTCCGACTATAATTTCTTACTTTTTTTTGTAAATGGTGTTCTAATGAAAGATCCATTATACTATATGTCCATTAAACCTTAAACCATGAGCCCTTGTAAATTTTAATGATCCTAAATGCTTGTATAAAAGTTCTAAACTTAATCAGTGTAATGATCCCAAACTTATATGACAACTTCACTAGTTTCGCTGCAACTGAATAATTTTCAAAAATTTAAGTTTCTTAACCACAGTGGGACGTCAGAAATCGATCGCTCTGACGAAAGAATTAAATGAATGAAAGAATTAATGAATGAAATGTCATTAATTCTTTCATTCGTTCAAATTACAGGATTTTTGCGTAATTACTTTGTAATTATTATTTAATCATCGTGAAATATTTAGTAGTTGTCTACAATTCTAAAACTAGTATTCCTAATCGCTTGCAAATGCATTTCTAAGAGAATAATTTTGTTAAATGCTCTTTTCTCTTTTGACCTTAAACTTGTGATAACAAGTTATTTTTATTTTGTTTCTTTTATTTTCAAGGTTAACATTGTTTATGGTCATGAATCTTTTAAACCAAAGAAAGTTTCATAAAATTATTTCTTATCATTGGACCAAAAGTGTTTTTGTGCAAAAAATAAAAATTTTACACAAAAAATACACGTGTAAGAGAGTGGAAGTCAAAATGTACTATATGTCACTCGCTATAGATTGAACCCTGTGTCTATGCTCTTTTTGTTTCGATCTTATATTTATGTTGGGAGTGATCGTTTGCTATTATTTTTCATTACCAAACAAATTATGCTACGATTTGTTGTTGTTTTTGTGGATTTTGTAGTTTTTTTGTGGGTTTGCTTCCAGTGAGGAGCGTATTTGTATTTCTTATCAACACTTTTTGGTATTATCGTTGTTGTGTTCGTTGTGCGTTGTTCGGCCGTGCTGTTGTTGTTGCTCTAACACTTTAAATTTTTGCTACTCGTCGTTGGCTAGAGCTTCGCTGACTTTTTTTGTTGGGCCGATATTCTTTTTTTTTCGAAATTCTCATTAGGTCTATGTGGGCAACACTCGGGAATCTTAAATATTAGTTTAGTTTTTACGCTCAGCACAGTCGTAGCGGTTGTCTGACGCTTATTAGTCTCGCTGTAGATTACTATTTACTATATTTTATAAATATATATTTCGAAGTGAGTAAAGTAAATTTCGTGTTGTAAATTTACATAAATTGTGGTGATAAAAAAAATGTTAAAATTACAAGTTTATTTGTTTTATTTTTTTGTTTCTTTAAAATGCAGTGGTAAATTTAAATATTTACCAATTGTTGTCTTTTGTTTAAAACAAATTTTATTAAAAAAAAGAAATACTTAAAAAAATTTATTTAAATTTTCTTATCAATTAAATTAAAATAGTGAAAAAAGTGTATTTGTGTTTGTTTATTTTAAATATGTTGATCGTTATTATTTCATGAAACAATATTATCAACATATTTTAATTAAAATTTTGTGTTAAATTTTGAAAAAAAAAATGTTTTTTTTCGAGTGTTTTCTTGACGGCACCTGAAACATTAAATTTAACCTTGATGAAGGAAAATGTCATTTATGTGATTAAGATATATTTTTGACTTTGCCAATGATATATAGATTTGAAATTTTTAAAAAAGAAAAAAAGTAAATAAATTACGTGAACAAATTTTGGACTTTAAATTTTAAACATTTTTTTCTGAACTAACAGTCATCAGTGATGTAGTGAAAAACAAATAGATAATCCATTAGTTGATCAACCTTAAAGTTTATTTTATTATTTAAGAAAATATTTATTTTGCTTTTAAACTGACAGGTGATCTTGTTGGAGCATTAGCATCTGACATTCATTTAATTTTGAAATGTAAGTTCGCTTCAAGATTGTGGACTTTTAAAGAAACATCTTTTGAAAATTAGAGTCTTTTAAGACAAACTCATAAGTTTTATAAAAGGATCGTAAGAAGTTATTGATATCTGTTGTTTTAATTTCTCTCACAGCTTTGTCGATCTTTTATCTCTTTTTACAAAAAAGCGATCAATTGTGAACTTTTAAAGAAACATTTTTTGAAGGATCATAACAAGTTATTGATATCTGTTGTTTTGATTTCTCTTACAGCTTCGTCGATAGTTTTTTCTCTTTTTACAAATGCGCGATCGGTTGAAAAGATATTTTAACTTGAAGATTGTGTACTTTAAAAAAAAATGTCTTTTGAAATTTAGATTTTTTAAGACAATCTCATAAGTTTTATTAAAGGATCGTAGGTGTTTATTTCTCTCACAGCTTTGTATATTCTCTGTCTCTTTTTACAAATGAGCGATCGGTGGGAAAGCTGTTAATACTTTAACTTCTAGACTGTAAACTTTTAAAGAAAAATCTTTTGAAAATTTTAGTATTTTGAAGACGATCTCATTAGTTTTGTTAAAGGATCGTAACAAGTCATTGTCGATCTTTTTTCTCTCTTTACAAATGAGCGATCGTTGGGAAAGCTGTTAATACTTAAACTTCGATATTGTGGATATTTAAAGAAAAATCTTTTGAAAATTAGAGTCTTTAAAGACGATTTCATAAGTTTTATTAAAGGATCATGACATGTCATTGTAATCTGTTGTTTTGATTTCTCTCACAGTTTTGTCGATCTTTTTCTCTTTTTACAAACGAGCGATCGGTGGGAAAGATGTTGAAGGATATTTAAACTTTAAGATTGTTGACTTTAAAGGGGAAAAGCTTTATTTTCCCTCATGCTTATTCTGTATATATTCCCTCATGCTTATTCTGTATATTCACAGAAGAGAATTGTCGAAATTTTAATCTAAAAGTTTCAAAGTCCTATACCAGCACCCTTGATTTCAATATCTGTATTTAAGTTCTAGATAAGGCGAATGACAACTCTTATTCATTTTAGAAATCTTTTTAAATTTTACATTCTTTAGATTTTCGAACAGACTTTTATACATAACTTTCGATATTGCGTTCCTTATTTGAAAATTTGTTTAATTTTCTTTACAATTTAAATAGAACTTTACTATCGCAATAGCCACTACTTGCCCAATTTGCACTTTTTATTTTAAATGGAAATTTTATTTTCTATTAAATCACCTTTGCACTCGGTCTATTTAATAAAGACCTGATAAGCTACAATTCGAAAATAAATACAATTTATAAATATATTTGCATAAAAGAAAGCCGATGAAATTGCCGCTTAATTGTAAATGGAATCAGTACAAGTCCCAGCAGTAAATGAATTAATATTTAATCTTCTTTTAGAAGTACGAACTATAGGGAACTAGTTACATAACAGATGTCAGATCCTTTTAAATAAATCTGTCGAAAAATGTACGTATAAATATAAAATCTTTATTTTAATATTTAGGCTTAAGGCTAGTTCTGTCTTAGAATTAATTGACCCACTTCCTACACAACGACATTAAGAATCAGGTTGCCTTTATATAAAAAATTAGATTTGTCACCAAAGAACTAGTCACGGAGCTAGTTGCTACTGTGTATGTTATTAAATTAAAATCCTTTATACATAAAGATTTAAACCTAGAACTAGTTGCCCTTACCACACAGAATCCACTACTGGAAAAAATTTTGCGTCAGGCCTTGAGGTATATTTATTAAGAAAAGATCACCGATAACAGATACCGATTTATTATTACTACTCGTTTTCTCCTACCAGTTATTTCATTACAAATTTAGAATCAAATATTTGAACATTACGAGTAAAACTTCTTAAAACTATATATGTAACTTCTAAACTGGGCGCCAAGGTTGTTGAATATCCAAAAACCTAATCTTATTTATTTTTTTCTTTAACAAATATTTAATTATAAAACACAGTAAAAATAAGTCTACTGATTGTACTACTTGTTAAGATTAAAAAAAAACAGTTTATAACAGGTAACTCACTACTCGAACCTCCTCACTTAACTTTTGGTTTTTAATCTTTATGTTCTGTTCTTTTATCAGAAACGTGATGGTAATTGCTTTTTATTTCTGAAATAATAAAAATTATATCGTGTTTCTTATTTAACACTTGTAGTAAACTTAACACATGATAAAAATAGTTGAGATAAAACTTTAAACAATATCTTAGTAATGTTGTTGGTTTTCTTAAGGCCCCCGATATTTCGCCATAAAAAAGTTTTGTTCTTTTGTTTCATATGATTCTGATAAGTGTGGCTGACGTTTAAACGGCTTATGTCTTTTGATAAAAAACTAACAAGTTGTCAGGAATTTTAATCATGGGGCTGTGAAACATGCGGTAGGTTTCAAAGTGTTGTAGTTTTAAATAGAATATGATTTTTGAGTGGTTGATAGGTAAGAAATTTAGGAAAGATTTTCAAAGTTTTCAAGGACGTTGCGACACTTTTAAAAGTTCTTGAAAATTACGATACTTTAGGTCCATTACATTGGACTACAAATAGTTTAGATGTCATGAAAAAGCTTAATTTCAGGAAGTACTACTTACCCAAAACTTAAAATCTATGCATGCGATCGAAACCAGATATACAAAAAACTGTTTAATAGTAATCAAGAATACAACATACATCAATGTTTGAAGCAATTATATCCCGGAAAGGAATGTATATTTCTGAAAACCCAACTATTTAGTCCAATACATTTCTTTATTTTAAATCTTACAGTGTTCATAGACCTTTTAACATTTTGACTCTATATGATATTTGGTGTGCCTTAAGGTCCATTTAATGTACGTGATACGCTTGCTAAAGATCAATAAAGTGGGTTTTCATATGTTTTAACATTGGTCCTCCACTATCACTTTATATTTTGAAATGAAAATCTTCTTGAGCTAATGTAAAGGGGCCGGCAGTCACAGTGAAAGCTTTCTCCACAGACCTCGTCTTAGAACATCAGAATATTGCACTAAGAGGTCCTCTATTTGTTTTAAAACCACAAACTTCGTCTTAGGATATCATACTTTTACAATGACTGCTCCTCCACAAGTTTTTAGTCTTATATAGATCTGCCATAAACCTTAGGACATGAGAATATTATAGTGACGGGTCCTCTACATGTTTTAAAACTTGAATGGGTCTCTTTAGTAAAGAGTCTTTACCCTAAGGTATCAATCACTTTAAGAAAGCTTGTTCACTTTTTTTTCGTAATAAGGAGAATTTTTTAAGCGAAATGTTAAACTCTGAGCAGTGGCCTAAGTTCGGATATACATACTATTCAGAATGCTTAAAAGGTGAAAATTATCTCCACTTAGGACAACGGCCTGTTAAGGTTATGGGTTATCTTAAAGTCTTTAAACATGAACCAATCCTTATTACCCAAAAAGCCTTTATCTCTACTGTTATTAAAAGATCAATCAAATTAATATGTAAGACTGTCTAATAGGCTTAAATTGACATCTCATAGGGCATCGGCATGTAAAAGTGGTGGATATCTTAATACTTAAACCAATCCTTGGATATACATCTCATAATGATATGAATCATAGAACGACTAAAGTCTATAAATTGAACTCCCATAGGATATCGGCTTGTAAAAGTAACGGGTCTTCTTAATACCAGAATCAGTTCCTATTCTTCAATGTATCTGTTATTCCACTCATTAAAGTTATGTTTGATTATGATGAAATTGTCTTTACAAAAGTGTGGAGTCTGATCCATTTTCCCAAAAAAAACTTGTATCTCTAGTGATATAAAAATATAATTTAAACAAATCTGTGAGCATGGCTAAAGGTTTAAATTTACTTCTCATAGTAAATCGGTATGTAAAAGTAATGGGCTTCCTAATACTTAAACCAATCCATACATACTCGGTGTGGTATAATACATATGTCACAGAATGACTTTCTAGAGGATATCATATCATTTAAGTAAAATTATTCACTATATTTTACCTCTCAGTGTAAATATAATGAAATTGTCTTGACATCCCTCCTTTACTAAAGTGGTGCGCCCTTAAACCCCAAATTATCAATTACTGGGCAGGTTCTGTGGTGCCTGTTCACTTTAAGCTCTAGTAATATAAGATCCTTTTTGTTTTAAGAAACATTTTTCTTTCTCATTTTTCTCTCTCAGTAAAATTGTAATGGACATGTCATAGCCCCTCTCTTTTAGTAAAGTGTAGAGTTCTCTTTAAGTTTTCAAACTGCAACCGATTCTTACCCTCCAAAATACCAATTACTGGACTTATATCTCTAGCAATAAAGTAAGATCGTTTTTCTTTTAAACAAATACTTTTTCTCTCAGTGTAATTGTGATGAACTTGTCTTGGCACTCCTTTTTAGTGAAATTAGATTGTTGTCAGTTTATTTTATATATATATGTATATGTATTCTGAATTAAATATTTTATTGTTATAGTAAATATTCATAGAATTTTATTATCAACTTTGTGCAATCATTTTGTTTACATTACAATTTGATTTGACATTATTAAAGTGCGTAGATAACAACAATAACAATGTTAGCAGCAAAAACAAGACAACAACAAATATCAGGAATAATAAATCAGTTTTATTATTCAAGAATCTAGATTCTTTTTGATTTTATTATAAAAGTCCAGTAGTTTTAAATGAAAGTGTTTTAAAATGCAATCATATTATTACAAATATAGTTAAATAGATTACTTTATACATTACAGGTAATCTATTATAAAGACAATTGTCACTTTAGTGCTCCCAAGTAATCAATAGTGTGGACATTTTATATTACAGCTTTAAGAAACGAATTTATCAGTCCCGAGTAGAGGATAATTTCCTTTTGTCTAGTTGGATTTGTAATAGCCAATAAAGAACCATAAAGTTCTAGTTAGAAACTGTCACCGAGAACTGCTGGGTAGAATGCGTTTACATTTACTTACAACAAGTGCGTCAATTATACTTGTGTTCTTGTTCTTGTTTGTGGACTTTTCAATTGCATTTAAACTTTGGTTTTCTGCAAAAAATATAAATAAATAAAATATACTCATCAATCAAATTGTTATTGAACATTGATCTATTTGTATTTATTTATACGTTTTTTGCTGCAACTGTCAATTGTTTTTGCAGTTATTTATTAATAGGTTTAAAATAATTTTAATAAAATACATCAAAAAAAATGTCATTTAAATGAATTACTTTAAAATGATTTAGTTAAACATTTTAGAACAGGGTTAATGACATTTTTTTAATCGATCTTTAAATTTTCAAAACAATTCAACAATTTTAAACATTTTTTTACTTCCTTTTCCTTTAAATATTTATTTTAGTTTATTTTTTTTCTTTAACACCTTTTTAAGTCTTAATCATATACTTAATAATTGTATATTTTTGAAATATTTTAGAATTATTATTGCAAATATTATAAATGTTAAATATTTGTTTAATATTTATTATAACTAGACATTCGTTGGCTATGAAATGCTATAATTAACCCTAACTAGAGTAACAAATAGACTTTATTTGTTCATTAAAAAAAAATATATTTATATTTTTCTTTATAATGAAAGAAAATAAACAGCTTTTAATTAAAGCGATTATGTAAAAAATATACGAATTTAGTATCAGTGATTAGATAATCTATTTGATTATATATTTGAAATTTGAACTCTTTGTCATAATTATCGTAAAAATCCAATTTGCTAAACTTATAAGAATGTGTCTGAAACTTTTTCTAGATAATTTCGAAAATCTTAAGTTTTCCATCTTTCACAAGTTGTAAACTAGAATCGCTTCTTAGATCTAAGGAACCAGTAACTGGTCAAATTTTCATTTAGATACTAAAGTATTTTAGGTCCATTTTCTCGAATTCTGAAGGGTTCGGTTCATAATTGGTCCAAGTCGTTATAAAAGGCCATGTTCTAAAGTTCTGATGTAAAGGTCGTAGACCAACAAAAGTATTTACGTTCAAACTCATTATTCGATCTTGCCTTGTCTATCTGTTTGTCGGATGAAAATGCGTTAGGGTTTAAAAGTGAGAAGATTTGGATCATTTTGATGCAGTTTCTTTGGTATAGACCATAACAGTCCATATTTGATATAACTGAACTAAAATACAAAAAAAAAAATAAAATTCATACCAAATTTTATTTGGATTTGTCCATAATTGACCCTTCCTCCAATATAATCCCTCTTACAAAATATCAATTTATGAATAATTTATATGTGGCATAAATAGTAATTAATAGGAAACTCTTGATGTTTTGGACAATAAAATACAGTGCTCCATCTTGGTCCTCTTACTATTTATACCACTTATATCCGACTGAAAAAAGAATACAACACTCATGTACGGGCACGAGTTTCGAAGCCTATATTGAAATTACTCGAACGCGTACAAGAGCGGGCGAAGATACGTATCGCTGACAGTAGGGTATCCAACTCTATTGAATCACTGCAGCGCCTTCGATAAGAACTGTTATATCGATACTATAATGACATGATTTCCTTTGTAATATACATTTTTACGCAGCACATGATTCTTATCAAGAACATACCAATTTATGGTCGATTGGGCAGTGGACCATACGTCACTTTAGATGTAAAAATGTTAAAATCAAATGTCCACAAACACTTGTCCCTCTATCCTCACTCTGACAACCTATTTTCCTAGTTCCAACAGAATGCACCGCACGAGTAGGGGTCACCACGAGTGCTGGCCCAAGAAAAAAATCAATGAAACATTTAAGTAAATACGACAGAAATGATTTCTTATTAAAAATGAATTATTCACTCGAATTCTGAAGAGTTCGGTCCGCAATCGATTCAAGTCTCTATAAAATTCCCTTTCTGAAAGCATTGATCCTCATGTTAATATCGATCTATGACAAGATTTTGTTGGTGAGATTCGTTAAAGACAAACATAAAACTATCTCTTGTTATTGATCATTAACTTTATTAGAGAATCACACTTTCTTCAATTTCCGACATTGAGACCTTTTTACTGTATCTGAACATGTATATATATCCCTGTTCATAGCGGACTTCTTGCTTCGATAATATATACATTATCAATAATTAATTGTACTATGATCTTAGACAATTTTTATACGATCCTCCCTCAAGGCTCGTCCTAGAGATTGTCAGATATAGCTTTAATTCCTTATTTATCGGTCCTATAATAACACACCTACACAAACTAACATTTTAAAGTTCTACTATATTTGACAGGTGCGAGGACCATTATATTTGAATTCATTGAAGTATTTTGCATTCAGTGAAATAAACAATTAAAATTAGTGAAATAAACTTCAAACACAATTAATTGTTTAACTAAATCAATAAAAAATTGTTTTATTTGAAATAACGTTTAGTTTTTCTCACTTGTAATTAGTAAATGATTGATAATTATCTAAAATAGTTTTGCATTTTTGCAATTAATTTGCAAAATAATGTGAATTGCTATCGAATATATGTTTGTTGACAATATCAAATTTTGAATGCAATGCTAATAGATTATATAAATAAAATATTAAATAATGTGCGATTTTTTCAATAAAATACTAAAAAATCCCCAATAAGAAAGTATATTTTGTAAAGTTATGATGACTGATTATATTCGTAATTAATAAGGTCCATAATATATCTTTTCCTAAGGTAATTTTTAAGAAAAATTAATGTATCGATCATGACGCGAACACTGCAGATCAACAATGTCAACTATAGTATGTTTACAATGTTTATATAGACGTACATTGCCAATTTGTCTCAGAAAGTGATTGTGCATCGAAGGGGTGTTTAGACCCATATTTAAATTACAGTTAAAAAAAACTCTGATTTATAGGTAAAACAGTGTAAAATTACTTTTAAATCCATAATCAGTTCTTCCCCACAATAGTGGCGTTTTCACTAGACAAGGTTGCGTGCTTATCGTACAATGTTTATCATTAGGCCCTTACGATCCATTTCACAGATAGTAGAATGTACTTAAAACTTTAAAGATCTTTTAGTTAGTACTTCAATATTATACATTTCTAAAGTATGTATGTATATTTGTAATGTTAGATAAATACTATACATGAGCACAAATGTTAAGTACCCATAACTGGGTTTTTGGGTACTTTAGTTTTACTATCAATGATTAAGTAAATATTTACGCATTGATTTTTATTAATTTTTTTATTAATTTAAAGTGAACAATGTATATATGTATATAATTATAAGTACATATACTATGTATATGTTAAGTTTACATGCATTATGCATTTTGATATTGTAAATTTTAACCCACTTTAGGGGGGAGGTACGTCTGACGTTGTTATAGTTCAAAGTTTAATTTCATTCTGAATTTGTTTTTTGTATAAATTAACTGAATTATAAAAAAAATCTCAAATCGTTCTATATCTAAAAAATCTTTTGAATAGTAACTGTCTCTGATCGATTATTAAAGCTATTGGATCTCGAAACCTCTAGGGCTAGTTAAGGTACTAATACTGATTCATTTCCAATATTTCTATTCTTTATCTGTTTCATCACTGATGGACTCTATTCTATTTAAGCTCTCGCAGGGAATAAAGCTACACGATAATGGTGCTGTCAAAATAAGTAACTGCATTTTTTCTCAGCAGCAGTTTTGAAAAACAGCTCAAAGCTGCTTAAATTTTTGTTGTAGATAAAGCAAAGATAATTTCTTATACATTGCTGAAGCATTCCCCCCCATCATTCACCACCACCCAGTATAGGTTAACAGTCATTATTGGATTCTTGCCACATGAGTTATGGACTTTTGGGCTGCCGCAGCTGTATCTACGATAACTTCTCATTATAAAATTACAACATTCTTGTTTTGTTGTTTATTTCATTTGTTATTTTGTTGTTGTTTTATGTGGAGAGCATAGAGTAGTCTTAAGATTAAGTAAACTTAAACTGAGCATTGAAAAGACAAGTCAAACAGGTAGACAACATGAAAAATTTCTCATTGACAGTTGATAACGAACTGTTAAATTGTTCGGAAGTGGAAAATAAAGTTGGACTAAGTGAATTTTTTAATGAAAATATGGTAGAAGCTAAAGAGAGGTAAATGGGAAGTTTTTAAAGAAGATGGGGTTATCAGCGTTATACTGCTCTTTTAAAACTGATCCTCTTCTGGGAGTTTTTAAGGATGATGGGTTTAAAGTCTCTATATACTGATCTTTTAAGACTGAACTATTCAGTCACCACTTTTTTAATGGAATTTGTATAAAATTGAGTTTTTAATCGATCATGTTAATTGATCAACACAAGCGACTAGGAAAATAATTTATAAAACATATCGGCGAAATTATCTTTATTTAACCCCTATCCCTCTAATTTCTTCTCTTACAGTAGCTATTCCAATTTTTGGGAAAAATACAAAATGAAGACTGCCACTTTGGATAAAATTTGCTGCTTTTTAGCAGAACTCATCGGTACGGGCCTTTTGGTATTCTTGGGTTGCATGGGTTGCGTTAAAACCGATGTTTTCGCCAACAATCACTTGCAAATGTGTTTGAACTTTGGTCTCGTCATTTTGGTCATTATCCAGTGTTTCGGTTGTGTTTCGGGTTCTCATTTAAATCCTGCCGTTACAATTGCAGCCTTCATCTATGAAATGGTCTCAGCACCCATGGCTATTGTCTATATGTGCGGTCAAATGTTGGGCGGTTTCATTGGTTATGGCCTTTTGAAGGTGGTATTGCCCGAGTCAACAATTAAAATGCCAGAAGCTGCTCACAATTTGTGCGTAACTGTACCCCATCCTGATATTACTCCCATGCAAGGTTTTGCCATTGAATTCATTATCTCTGCCATTTTGATATTGGTTTGCTGTGGTGTCTGGGATCCTCGTAATGCTAAATTCCATGATTCCGTACCAATTCGTTTTGGTTTGGCTATTGCCTGTTTGGCCATCACTGCTGTAAGTTTAGATATTGATAAATTAATAAAAATCAAATAAAACTAATTTTCTTTATTTCACCTTCTTAGGGTCCCTTCACTGGTGCCAGTATGAATCCTGCACGTTCTTTCGCTCCCGCTTTGTGGAACTATGATTTCGAACACCACTGGGTTTACTGGTTGGGTCCCATGTTGGGCGGTGCCGTTGCTGCTTATGGCTACAAAGTTGTTTTCAGACGTGAAGTTAATGAAGAAGCTGTTCACCATAAATTGCGCGCCATGGAAGATGTTCCTTTGTCTTAAATCCTTATTTAAGCATATTCTCTTTATGTTTTCAACAAAAGTACCTGTTGGCTTTGTTATTTAGCCACCAGTGTTGCCATATTATTCAATTTATTTAGGCTTCATAACTAAAAATTTAATATTTTTCATGAAATCTTTTTCCTTAATAGAAAAGAAAAGATATTTAATTTTTAAAATTTGTTTAGATTTTAAAACAAAAAACATTAGAAACCAAATCCTCCTCCTCCCATAAACATTTAGTTTAAGCTGTCATCTGTGCAATTTTGTTCTGTTACTCTCTTTCTTTATTTTTCTCAAATTTTAAATTTTAATTAAATTAAATTATTTTGTAAAAATATTTCGTTAATGTCTATGACAAAAGAAAAAAAAAATATGTACAATTTAAGTTCGTAAGTAATTGCATTTTCTTTTTGAAAAAAATTATACATACTTTGTTTTAATTAATTAAGTACTAATAAAATTAAATAAATAAAAATATTGTTATTTAAAATAGTTGTCAAATCTTTAGTTTACATTTTAGGTTTAGCAAAGGTTTAGCTAATGTAAGAATTCAAGAAATTACTTCATCAGACGCGGATCCATGAAATGAAAAACAACGTTAATACGTTTAAATCTAGTTTCTCACCACCTATCTTGTCCACTTCAATTTCCACTTAGGAAAATTATTAAAGTTTGAATTATGGTCTTAAAACATTTCATTAACATAAAATTCAGTATAAATAAGTTTCGTGCATACACAATTCTTGGTCCCTTATAGGTCTACTTCTCTCCACATGCTCATCAACATTCGTCTGTCCATACCAGTAATCTATTGTCCACATGCTAACCTCAGAATTACTCTCATCAGGGTTACCCCATAGGATCTTTGCTGTTCTACGCACCGTTTCATTATTTCAAGAGGCCTTACGAGATTTTCTCATTTTTGGGCTAATGTTTGTAGCACCCCAAAGTATTGGACTAAAGTATAGCAATCGGTTCAGAATCACTTTCTGAGTCGATTTAAAGTCTTTGACCATGTAAAGCTTATGTGCACGCTACAGGTCGCAATTTTCAATATAATTTGATGAAATTTAGCACAGACTCCTTTTTTGGTCAAAGGACGAATGCTGTTTTAAATCGGTCCATTAGTTCGGCGAGCAAACAAACAATAGTACCCCCCATATAGGCTTTTGGGCTCATTGTTACGTTAAATGTTCTATTATGTCAACAAAAATCGGCAAAACTTAGTTTTATAGAACTTTAAACAAAGAAAATCTCTTTTCTGTCATAAATAATTATATATATATATATTTCGGTATTAAGGTTAAAAACTAATTAAATGCATTTTTTTAAGAAATAATACACATTTTAAATATATTGACTGGTGTAGTGTATGATATGGTCAACCATGCCCTACTATACATTCATAATTGTTTTGATTTCGCTTCCTTTCGACAGCTTAACAAACTCTAACTCCCTCTCCTTAAAAGCAGTTACATTCGCTTTTTCGTTACCGACTTGTGCCAAGTGGCCAGGTACCCAATACCTTCTGGCTGTCGGTAAATATGTAAAGTTCTGTCGTCGCTATATTTATTCTAATTCGTTTTACAACATTCCGTTGCTGTCGGTAAATATGTGAAGTCCTGTCGTCGCCATATTTATTCTAATCCGATTTACACATTCCGTTGCTCGGACTTCTGCCTAGATACTTGTATTATGAATAGATAAACGCTTATTTTTCTTCAACATAGAATCCCAGGCCCACTTTATCCCCAATTAAGATATAGCTGTTCTAATGATCCGTTTGTCTAACAACGACATATTCTATGTCTGGTATACGATCAGCCACATCCAATGATTGTGTATAGCCTTCCAATGCGTCGAGTATTCACTGATGATGTATCCTAACAGCATTTGGCTAGTTCGCCTAAAGGTTGTTTGTGCCAGCAGAACTACTCAAACCATTTCATGTTTCAATAGATGGAATTACAGTAACATTTCTAGAGCCTTGGTTGATGTAGCACCACTTATACCCAAGCAGCATGTACGCTGATCTTCCTATAGTAGTTTGATATTACATTTGTTAATCAAAGAAGTCCACCAGATATATAAAGCATAAGCTAGAATTGAGCTAATTATAACTTTATAAAGCCATTGTGTCGGACAAAGACTATTCATTACTATAGTTCTCCTACATATAGTCCAGCACTGATGTACTTTGTTAATTCAATTCTCTATGTGGTGTCTCCATTTTAATTTCCGGTCAATAATTTACTCTATCTGTATCTTTATCTTCTTGTCCAGGAAGCAGAGTTCAGTTTGCTTAGAAATTATTGTGAAAATGCAGATATCCTGGTTGACATTGAGGTCACTCGGTGAAGCCTATCTCAAGGCCTTCTCAGCTCTTCTACACAAGTAATTTGTATCATTTCCCATTTATGACATAATATTTCTAATTTTGCTATAAAATTGTACATTTTGAATAATGAGTTAGTTAATCGAAACAATTAGGCTGGTATTTATTTTGATGCTTGAAAGTCATTGTTTGTATATTGTATATGTTGAGGTGATAGAAATCGATCGTGTGCACAGTGGTAAAAAAATATAAAAAGTATTTTTTTTAAATAAATGGAAATGAAATAATTTTATCATTGTTAATACGTTTAATATAGTGTTTAAAAAATATATAAATACTTTCAGTTGTAGTTTGTTATCTATTAATATTTTAAATATTTTACTTTTTAGTGGGGAGGGTATATTAGATTTGAACTGATGTTTGTAACACACGATAATGTTGGTCCCATACCCACTTTAAAGTATATCAAGCAGCTTAAAATGATTTTCTTAGGTGATTTATGTCTGTACGTCTGTCTGTCTGTCCGTCCATGTAAACTTTGTAATCAAACTACAGTTTGCAATTTTGAAGATAATTCAATGAAATTCGGTACATGGAATTCTATTGTCCCAAATACGAAGCCTATTGAATATGGTTAAGATCGGTTAATTATTTCACATAGCCCCCATGGAACTGAACCTGCCGAATAGGGCTTTCAAGTTCACAATTATGTTTAATATACTCGTATCTCGATAAAAAGCGGCAAAATCAGGTTCTATACTAGTCTCGATGACCCTCATGATTCGTTTAATTGTAGGGCCTCATTTGACCCTATAAAAAAGCTCTCTTCAAATTTTGACCTAAATGTCCACAATTTTATTCAACAATAAATACCTCAAGTATATCTGAGGCAAGGTACAATTCAACTTAAATGCTTTATTATGAAAAGTAAATCGGCCTCGCCCAACTATAATTTCTAACTTGTTACTTATAAAACAGTCGTTTGCAAAAATAAAATTTTAAGATTTGTTAAAATAGATGTAATACGAACATAGATTAGAGAAATAACTTAAAATGTGTTATGAGAAGCTACAGAACGTGATACGAATTGTTTTTTATTAGGAGCCTATAAAAATAGGGGTGTAATTGGTTTATCGTATTATGTACTTGATTAGTAGATAAAAAAAATTGAACAAAGTTATAAAATATAATCATGAATTCGAACCATGCAATTTTCAGTGCAATGCAAATTACATCCACTTCTAAATAACAAAACAGAAATTATCTACTTTAGTCTATAAGTGATCGTACAGCTTACACAATGCTAGATTAAATACGTTCTTTAAGTTTATAATTAATTGTTTCATAATTTCAAATATAAAATGAAATCATCAACTTTCAATACAATATCCTGTGTGTTGGGTGAATTTATCGGTACCGCCATGTTACTCTTTTTGGGTTGCATGGGCTGCACTGGTCTTAATAATAGTCTTCTTCAAATTGCATTAAATTTTGGTTTTGCTGTTATGCTGATAATCCAATGTTTTGGTTGTGTATCGGGTGCTCATCTAAATCCGGTCATTACATTGGGTGCTTATATTATGGACATAATAAATTGGCGCTTGTCTTTGGCCTATGTTTGTGCTCAATTGTTGGGCAGTTATGCGGGTTATACTCTCTTAATGTATTTAGTACCGAAATCTTTTCTACCGCTCAATAGTGAGAATAATGGTTTTTGTCTTACAATACCACATTCGGAATTTAGCTTTGTACAGTCATTGGCTGTGGAATTTATTATAACTTCAACATTGATATTGTTTGCCTGCAGTATTTGGGATCCTCGTAATGAAAAATATCGTGAGTCATTGCCGTTGAAGTTTTGTTTGGCCGTCGTTTGTTTAGGATTAACAGCGGTAAGTTTTTAGAGTTGAAAATTGTAATATATTTCCCATAAATTCTAAATTATGAAGTCCTTTTAGTAATCCAAGCTTTAGTCTTTTAGAATTTAAAGTGGGCGGAATGTGGCACGCCCATACACTGTAAAACCAAATATTAGTGTTTCTGAGAAAAAAAGTTAGAATTTTTAAATTTTTTAGGGAAAACATTTACATTTGGACTTATGTTTACAAAAAGTGGGTGGCCATACAATGGTGGGCGTGGAACCTCCCATATCAAGTAAATATTTGAGAAATTATAGCAGCAGGAATACAAAAATCAAGAATATCAAAAATCTGACAATTGCTTATTCAGAATTACCACTTCAATAGCCAGGACAACAAAGAGTTCGAAACTCTGCTCTGCGGACTACCAGTTCCATTGGTATCAGATTATATTGTTTTCTGGTTCTATCCCCAGTTTTTGGTAGCACCTCCTTGTCACGGGTTTGCAATCACTGGTAATATATAGGGTAACGATTGACTTCCTTGTAGGACCAGCACATATTAATGTAGCTAGTAACCTGAAAGGTCGGTGGCTAGGTGTTACCCTAATGGTACACATGGTTAAGATTATGTAGTTTGCTTTTCCGACCAAGTCTTGGTAGCACTTCTTTTTGTTTGTCTGTGTGTATTAAAGTCGAAGTGCTTTACGTGAACACCTGCAATGACGGCCTATCTCTTGGTGGTCTTTTTCATCCATTGGATAAGAAAAAATAACAACTTCACATTGATCCTTTGTGTATCTTACACGGAGCTTGCAATTTACGTATATGGATGTCCGGTCCCTTATGCGTGCACTTTGCTCCAGCTATATAATCTCTGACCATTGCTGCCTCGTTGCTTAACTTCCGAGATGCAAAAACATCCAACAGTCACTCCTCTGTGGGGTATATGTTGTCTTCGGCAATAGTACCAAACTTTTCCCGAAATATTGGCTTTACTTTACATCAGTCCTTTAACCGCCACATACACTGGTCATACCACATACATTGGTTAAGGCTTCTTCGAAATCCACGTAGTGGCCGTGGTTTAAACCCAAATTCGCGTTTAAACCACAGCCACTACGTGGATTTCGAAGAAGCCTTAACCAACTTATCAGCAAGGACTGAGTCCTTCGGGCAACTGGCTACCCGATAGTGTTGTTTTCTGATTAGACCCCATGTCAAATTATACCAAGGACTAGCCGAGGAGTGAAGTGATATTACCAGTTTATTGTCCCGGCAGCCTAGTGGTACTGGCAGCGGTGGGATGGGGGTGTTTTTTGTTTGTGAGTATGTTGAAATCTGTTTAAAAATAACGAAACCCTTGACAACTTCTTACAATTTCTTCAATAATACAGATTTGTTTTGAAGGGTATATAAGATTCGGCACAGCTGAATATAGAACTCCTACTTGTTATTGTTCAAATTGGATAACGCCATACCATGTTGCCGTACCTGCAATGTGAAATTTAAGTATTTTGGAAAAAGGAAAAATGTATTTTTTCCAGCAAAAAAAAAAGGACTTCCAAAGAAGCGAAAAAGAAATAAAAGTACTGACAAAGACCTGAAGAAGTTATGATTTTCACATAGGCTTGTCATAGGAGGGAAGTCCTTTTTATTTCATTCCAAATTCATTACCACTGAAGTCATTCTCGGAAAGTATTTTTTTTTTATTTTTGGAAGTTATTAAGCGAAATTGTAGTATTAGATTACAACTTCTTTGGAAGTCAATAAAAAACACTTTCACAGAAGATAAAAAATTCTTTTAGTAATACTATTAAAGTGGTGATAAATATTATTCTTTTCGAAGTACTCCGTTTTATTTTTGCTGGGCAATTTTTATCTAGTAAATTGGGAATATTATTTTGAAGTTAATGCTTACCTATAATTTTTCTTAAATGAAGAATCGTCAAGCCTTTTAAAAAATAGGTTCAAAATTTTAAATTCTATAACTATATGATGACATAAATTGTTATATATATCTAATTTTCATTAATGGGTTAAATGTATTTTAATTACTAGACGTAATCATAATCCATAAAACCAACTACTGTAAAGATAAAGATAAGAAGTAATAATAATCTACAAGGGGAAGAAAATCTCAGAGATATGAATTATCTAATTCATTATTATAATACTCTACATCATTAACTTTAGTTATTTCGAATAAGTTCTTGAGTTTGTAGTGTTAAGATGTTTCGGTTTTAAAAAACGATATTTTATAATGGATTCCAGCCATGACACTTTTATAAATATTACACACAATTTATAAATATTACATGATCATACGTCCTCAGTTATTAAGCTGTGATTAATTTTGCTGAAAATATTGCTGCCAATAACAGTTGAAAGGTGTATACATTTCGACCTAACTATTCGCAGCATACTTATTTACTTTTCATATCACTTTCATGGACCACATAAATCATAGGTATACTAAAACTCAAATATTCACATTAAGCTATATCTTAACAAATTCTAAAAATTAATTTTAGTCAGAAATTAAGCATAGAGTTAAAGACATATTCTGCTAAATAATAAAAAAAAATAAATTTTAAAAAATCAAAAGAAAAAATCATGAAATCGTCAACTTACGATATAGTGTCACGTTTATTAGCGGAATTTGTGGGTACTACTATTCTAGTATTCCTAGGCTGTTTGGGTTGTGCCGGAAATGAAAACAGTTTATTTAAAATTGCCTTAAATATCGGTTTTACCGTTATGCTTATAGTCCAAAGTTTGGGTTGTGTATCGGGTGCTCATTTAAGTCCAGCCATTACATTGGCTGCTTATGTTATGAATCTAATTAGTCCGCTTTTGTCCGTCCGCTATGTTTGTGCTCAATTGTTGGGTTGCTATACGGGTTATGCCCTTCTTATGTTTCTAATTCCAAGCTCTTTTCTTCCCACTGGACAGAACAATGATGGTTTCTGTCTAACATTGCCACATCCGGAATTGGGTTATATGCAGGCTGTTGCTATTGAATTTATTATCACCGCTACTTTGGTATTCTTTGCCTGCAGTTTTTGGGATCCCAGAAATGCCGAATATGGTAAAACTATACCAATCAAATTCGGTTTCGCCATTATTTGTTTGGCTTGTACTGCTGTAAGTAATTTGAAATTTATTTTAATGTGATTTATATTAATTAACTATTATACTACAAGTGATAACGAAACAAAGTCGGGAAGCTTTCAAAACGTTTTTTAGAATATGTATATTAGGGTTATAATTTAAATACAATTTTCGAAAATTTCAAATCGGCACTACGTGTTTCACATAGAGTATAAAAAATACATCGAAAGTATATCAATGTATCTGCGGCAAGTGCTGTAATTGTGTTCTTTCTAGATTCCATGACGGTCTAGCTATGTATGTTAGATATTTTCTACGGAACGCTCCAAGTCAACTCAGAAACAGATGTAGCAGCCGAAAGTTGTTTTTCCACAGAAAAGAACTATCAGTAAGATTCGAATTGTTATAACAATAATAGGTCCATCATTTTTTCTAGTTTATATAAAAATATCCATCTGGAAGGAGGTATTGTTAGTCCATCCATTTTATTTCCAAAAATTGAAATGAATTTAAAAATTTTAAAATTCTAGTTCTAATAGTTTTTCATTTATACGATTTTTTGTCTTTAATACATGTGGGAGGTACCAGGCCCTCTATTTTTTGTCCGCCCTTTTTTGCTTGAATATTTATAATGATACTAAAGTGGCTCTATTATTACTCTAACTGTACAGAACAGACTCTAAAGTGACGACTGTCTTCACTCTCGGCACCCTGGCCATATCCCATCTTGGTGTATTGCAATCCAGGGATGATGTGGTGCTACCAATTCCTCTAATCTGCCGGGACTATAAACTGATGCTTACATTTCAATCTCTGGCTAGACCTTGGATGATTTGAGTGGTCTAACCAGAGCACCATATAATCTGGTACTACGGGTGATCAGTTGCCAACATGACTATGTCTTAGCGGGTCAGTTGGTTAAAGTTCCTTTGGAATCATCGCAGTGGCTGTGGTTACAACCCATATTTGAGGAAAGAGTGTATTTGGTGAAGGACTGATATATGGTGAAATATAATTGTCACGACAAATTTCTGTTATTCTTCCTTGATGCTACGAGCGGTACAAATTACGGAGCATGACTGTGGATTAATAAAATGTTGGATTTGAGCTGATAATGCAAATATTGGGTTTACGAGGTTATGTCTTTCTAGTGCTTTCTGAGGTCTACTCTGATTTAATAAAGTGGATGAAGTAGTTTCTGATTCGATAGAGCGGAGGAATTGATTGATTTGACGGATGGAGTGATGGTGTGCTTAATTATGGCTTAGCAAGAAGGGACGGAGTTGGGGTGCAAGCTCATCACTGCCCTTTCTTTAATTTATCAGCGATTAACCTACATACCTGAGTGCATTGGACTTTACTCTAAAACATGCTCAACCAATCATATTGGGTCTTTGTGACCACTGAAATTAAGTACCAATTGCTACCAAATACGTTCCTCTAGGTGCTGTTGCCGAATCAACAGAGCCATCTAAGTTGTAGATTGAACTTGCTCATGACACTTGTCTTTCCCCATCGGGGCCATTATGGCAAAAAATTAGATAGCTTGAGTACTTGAGCAAAGTGCACGTATAATAGACCGCACATCAATATACGTAAATTGTAACCTGTGTGTAGATACCTAAATTGATACCAGTTAGACCACCGTGAAATATGTGGTTTGGGCAGGCGTTCACATAAAGTACTTCGACTTCAATGTTTTCACTTTCGTTTACAAGTTCTTGATGAAAAATGTTCTGGAGCCAAGTCTTTGTCGAACTGCTGTGATATAACTAGATATATATCTTCATTTAACTAAATAGTTAAAATAATTAAAAACAACAAATTTATTGATTTACTTTTACATTTCTTTACTTACAGGGCAATTTTACTGGCGCTAGCATGAATCCGGCTCGTTCTTTGGCCCCAGCTTTGTGGAATAACAATTTCAAATATCAGGGAGTTTATTGGATTGGTCCTTTAGGTGCTGCTGTTGTCAGTTCATATTTATATAAGCTGGTATTTTGGCGTGATGTACAAGAATAGTTTTTAAATATTTAAGCAAAAAACAATGATTTTTGAAAATTAAAGTTTATATAGATAGAAAAAAATTAATTACATTTATAATATTCATATTTATTGTTAATCATATCAGTCGATTAACTCCAAAGTAAAATATTCTAAAATTTTTGTAAAGAATACTAATAATGATAAATATTAAATCTTAAAGAGTAAACCTAAAAGTGAATTTCTTTACTTTTTTACCCTGCACCAGCATTAGTGGTGATAGAGTGTGTAACACCAATACATTTTTATCTGCGACCCAACAAAGTATATATATTCTGGGTCCTTATCAAACTCTGAGTCTATTTACCCATGTCCATCTGTCTGTCTAAATCACGCTCACCTTTATACTAAGCAAAGAAAGTTAGCCAAAATTCACCGAAAATATTCCCTATATCACTATTATAAGCAAAATCGCTTCACATCGGGAAAAGTTATGAAACATCATTTAAAACAACCAATTATCATTTTTTACGCATTCCGATGTAATTTTCTCGAAAACTATGCAATATAATTCCGTAAAAATCACCATAAATTTGTTTCTGTACAAGAGCTTGATCCCTGCTGAAAAATGCCAGAATCGGTTCACAATTTCATATACCTCCCATACAAAAGTACATATTCCCAGAAAATGGGAATTTTGTTAATAACTTCCGTCACAATATCGATAGCTTCACAAAATTTTACATATTACAATACTATGTCAATAGAATTCATTCAGAAAAAAATTTTCTGAATCGGTCCATAATTGGACATAGTAAGAAGTTATAGTCGGGCGAGGCCGACCATATAATACCCTACACCTGTATACGAATATAATGTGACTTAGTTTTCATAATAAAGCATTTAAGTTGAATTGTACCTTGCCTCAGATATACTTAAGCCAATTATTATACCCTTCACTTTCGTGAGAAGGGTATATATATGTTTGTCATTCCGTTTGTAATTTCTATAATATAATTTTCTGACTCTATAAAGTATATATATTCTTGATCCTTATAGATAGCGGAGGTGATTAAGCCATGTCCGTCTGTCTGTCTGTCTGTCTGTCTGTCTGTCTGTCTGTCTGTCTGTTGAAATCAGTTTTTAGAGGACCCCAGATATCGGCGATGTCTGAATCTTCAATAATTCTATTAGACATGCTTTCGAGAAGATCGCTATTTAAAATCAGCAAAATCGGTCGGTAAATAACGGAGATATGAGCAAAAATCCGAGACAACCTCTGAAAATTTCATCAAAAAATTGTTAAAAAAGCAACAAAAAACACTGTACATAGAAAAAGATGTACACGTGTGTGTGTAGATGTATTTGGTTTTATTCAGCTGTGTATTTTTTTGTATGTTTGGAATTCAAACATACAAAGTATACACAGCAAAAAAATATGATTTGCATTTTTTGTTAAAATAAAATAATTTTCCCTTTTGTTTTGCAAATATATTTTTTGATGAATAGAAAAAAGTATTTAAAACGTTTTCAATTATATGAGAGTAGATTGTGAGTTATTGTACAATAATTTTTATGCGAATAATGTAAGTTTGAAATTTAAAACTAACACAAATTTTTTCCAAGTGCTTTTTAAAACAATTTTTTTTACGATAAACAAAAACAAAATCTACGTCTCGTCAATGTTTACCAGCAATGAATCAGAGGTCGAAGTCGACTGGCTTCGAGTCGGAGCTTAGCCGCCGCCGAACTATATTTAGTTGCTTGAGCCGCCTCCGAAACATTCGGCTTAAATCGACTCAAATTTTTGTTTTTATTAACTAGACTGTAAGATCAATTATGTTTAAAATACACTATGGTGAAGGGTATATAAGATTCGGCACAGCCGAATATAGCACTCTTACTTGTTTTTTAATAAAACTGTGGATATAAGTAAAATTTTGGTGGGGGCTTTTTATAGGGTCAAATGAGGCTAGTATAGAACTTGGAACTTGGGGCCTAGGTGAAATAATGAACCGATATTAACTATTATCAATAGACTTCGTCTACGGCACCATAAAAGATCTTGCGCCAAATTTCATTGACTTATCTCCAAAATTGCGACCTGTAGTTTGATTACAAGGTTTACAAGCCCTATTTGGGGATACAGTTATATGGGGGCTAGGAAAATAATGGACCGATCTTAACCATTTTCAATAGGCTTCCTGACAATAGAATATCATGCACCAAATTTAATTGAATTATCTTTAAAATTGCGACCTGTAGTTTGATTACAAGATTTACATGGAGACGGACGGACATCGCTAAATCGACTAAGAAAATGATTCTGAGCCAATTGGTATACTTTAAGGTGGATAGAGGACCAGTATTATTGTGCGTTAGAAACATCAGCACAAACCCAACATACCCTCCCCACTAAAGTGGTGTGGGGTATAAAATGTTTTGTTAAACTATCCTGTAATCTATCGGTTATTTATGGACCGATTTCATTTATAGGAAACTTCTCGAACGCATGGAATAGTAGAATTATTTGAAAAGTTGGATGCTTAAGACATCTCAGGTCTTCAGAAAATATATGTCAAACAAAAATATAGAGAGCTACATAGACATTTGGAAACAAACTAAACTAATAAAGTAGTTTTATATTATGAACTGAATGACCTTCTCACCAAGATTTGGAAACAAACTAAACTAATAAAGTAGTTTTATATTATGAACTGAATGACCTTCTCACAAAGATTATGTTGATAAAAATCAATTATATATTGTAACAAGGTTCCAAATTATTATATATATATATATATAGTTTCTCAATTAATAATCACCTAATGCATATGTTATTTAATTATTACGTCCCAGTCAGTTACATGCAGACAGAACAGATTTCAATGAACTATATTTAGTTCTTAAAATATTTTGATTTCACAGATTATATATTAAATTTTTAGTAAACATCATTTTAATCTATTCTAAAACTTCAGCTAAGCAATAGTTTTTGTAATCGTCATTCTAAGGCGTTAAGACCCATATACTTGTCCTAACTCTAGTATTTTGATTAACTATATAACGTATTTAAGTTAATCTCGATTGTTAATACGACGTATTGAAGTACTTAGCTATTTCAAAGCATCTAGTATTTTATTATCGTTACTTTTTTCAGGGTGTTTTTTCTCTTCAAATACATATGTTTTTGCGTCATACTATATAGTTCGTGCTAGAGAATTCATTGAGTTTTCGTTGCGACAATTTTAGGTACTATCTATTATATAGAATATTTTAAATAACTTGGCTGTAATTGGGTATCTTGCTATTAAACTGGTATGTGCGAGTAGTAAGTGATCGTAGGTATATGACTATTAGTTTCTATAGTGATTTTTAAAGAAATGATAAAGATTTAGATAATGCCACCATTGGAATAATCAATAGGTACTTCAGATTTAATACAGGCGCTTTGAAAAAATGAACTGATTTGATCAGTTTTGGACGGGGGAAAGTATTCTAAGGTAAGTGATTTCTATAAACTATTGTCAAGTTGTTAATCTTAATACTTTAATAGAATATATGTGCTTGTCCAGATCTTGCTATGGTAAGCTTTTGCATTTCGATACTTCGTCTTGTCCTCGTTTACCTTTGGGTCCATGTTCTTTGTATGTTTTTATAATTTTTCAAAGGCTTCACTTACTCTTCGAATGTTGCGACCAATGATGTCAATATTGTCAGTATATTAAAGCAACAGGCGGCGTCTTACATTAAACTTTGAAGTATTTTGTAGGCAGTGGTTGATACAAATAGTAGGGTCTTCTATATAGAAAGAGATAGCACTGAGGTTCCACTCCTCAAAAATACAGTTTTCCGCCAATATTTTGCAAAGGAGTTGGCGCATGTACTGCTCTAACACTTCTCCTTTACTTGGGCATAACTGCAGTAATATCTAAACTTTATTGATTAGGTTACCTTCCCATTATTAAAATAATTATGAAGCACTACATAGTACATTAAACAAAAATTATTATTATTTATTATTTGAATTCCAAAAAAAATATTTAATAAAATTATATTAATTCAAGCATTAAAAGTAGAGTAGAAAAGTATTTACTGGTGTGAATAGACGTCGTGAGTTGGGGAGCTCTTAAATCGGAAATAAAATCGGAAAATAATTTTAATAATTATTTTTAATTAAGTGACAAAGAAAAAAATAAAACAAGCCCCCCAAAATGTCCGTAAGACTTTTAATTAAACTATTCTTTTCGGAATTTATTGCGACGGGATTTTTAATGTTCGCCGCCTGTATGGGTGCCTGGGAATCAACGATATTTCCGAATACAAATTTTCAAATTAGCATTAATATTGCTCTCATTGTAATGATAGTAGTTCAATGTTTTGGTCATGTATCGGGTGGTCATGTCAATCCTACTGTTACTGTGGCGGCTTTTATTAATGGTGTCATAAGTTTTCCCATGTTGGTGGTCTATGTTTTGGGTCAAGTTTTGGGTGGTACAGTAGGTTTTGGTATTTTAAAGGCTGTTTCACCACCCATGCCCGAAAATTTTTGCCTAACTTTACCCAATCCGGAACTCACGACATTGCAGGTGTTTGTGGTGGAATTTGTTATCTCGAGTATGTTGACTGTGGTCGTATGCTCGTTATGGGATTCAAGTAATGCTGGCAGACATGATGCTTTACCCATACGTGTTGGTTTCACTTTGGGTTCATTGGTTTTCTCAGCGGTAAGTTTTTTGTTACTTTAATATAAACAGGTTTTCTGGGATCTTTAATACCGACGCTGTTGAGCTGTATAAGTTTATCAGCATAGACCAAATTTAAGTTAGTTGACGGATTATATAGTAACAGATCATCTTTAGATTTAAGAGAGGTCTCTTTTCCCAACAATATTCTTCGGAAAGAAGCGATCTTTATACTAACTATAAAAGTTTTAGGAGTCTTTGTTGGAAATTTATGTCAAGGAGTATGGCTTCCACCGGAATACCTATTTATAGAATACATATTTGAGAACTAAATCTCAAAAAATTGACCGTTAACATTTACGTGTGTATTGCACCTCTCTCAAATGTATTCTCACTACCAAAGATCTAATAAATGGGATCATTCCGGAAAATTACATTTAGCTTCTGGGATTACCTGGTACACGCCTCTTTCATGACCTAGACTACCTGTTAGATGTGTCACTAACTAACAAAGCTAATGATTTGTTTAGGAGAACCCGATAATTCCTTCTGTGGCTCCCTGTGAGTATAGGGAACAGAAACGCTCTAGATACCCAAACAAATCGATAAAATAGGATGGTATTTCCTGGATATACATTCCAAATTATGGCGATAAATTTAGATTTTTTCATATTTTTTCTTAAAAACACTTCACGTAATTAAACAAAGATGTAGGAAATCAGATATTTTTATGGTCTGAACATTTATGTTAAGTATTTGCACATGTTTGCGGATCGAACACAAGTACTAGTTAAAATTATAAAACTTAAGTGGCTCTTGTTAATAGCACGATTATCCCTTTCATAATAGATTAACTAAAAAATGATTAGATAGTTTCAATCCACACATAAACTAGATAAGATATTAGGCTAATTTTAAGAGGACCATCGAACGATTAAATCTTGTCTATAATTTGCAATAAATTTTGCAATTTCATTTAAAATAAATTATGCATTTTCTTATATATCTTTCAGAGTCGCTTAAGCGGTGGTAGTATGAATCCTGCTCGCTCCTTTGCTCCAGCTCTTTTAATGTCCAATTTCGATTACCAATGGCTATATTGGGTATCTCCCTTATCATCCGCCATCATCACCAGTATTATTTATAAATACTTTTTTAAAACTCCCGAACCAAAAGAAATCAAATCCAATAACACTATCGAAGAAGACCAAAATAAGGTTCAAGTTTAAATCGAATGAAATTGAATGAAAAAAAAAAACGAAATCATTAATATTTAAGTTATTTGAAATTATTTCTTAACGACTAATTCTACTAAATTTTCGATATATTAAACCTTTTAATTTGAGATTAGATGTCAAACATTACTATTGTTAACTTCATTTGGTAAATTAAGTTAAGATTTAATTTTTGTTAATTATATTTCTAAATAATTAAAATTAAATAATAAGCGACGACAAATTTTATAAATTTGAATATATTAATTGTTGTTTTTTTATTTATGAATTTAGTTGTGTTATGTTTTATAGAATATCACTTCTTGAAATTATCTCAGAAAGTGAGCAATTAATAAGTTTCTTAATGTTGTTTTGACAATATTTGGATCCCAGTAATCCAATAAGCTGTTATCTTTAAGTGAAAAGAGAAGGTTTTCAGACAAAAGGAGAAACTGTTAGAAGAGTTGAACAAATCAAGATAAGGAGCATCCGGTCATTTGCATTTATTACCCCTTAAATTTACTGCATTCGCCCTTTCGTTGCCAACTACTTCCGAATGACATGGTACCCATATGATGTTAACTTTACCTCTGGAAAGGTACTTAGTTAAAGCTTTCTTAAAATCTAATACGGTCTTTGATTTAACTTAGACGAATGAAAAGCATATGAAGAGGAGATCTACACGTTGAAACATTTTCAGTGTTATTATCAAGCTGTCGTTGAAATGAGATCAAATATCATTGATGTTATTTCAGGACAATGATTGCAAAATTCCAAGGAACTACATTGGATTATCATTCCATTCATTTCCTATCCAAAACTCATGTCCAACCGGAATCTATGGTCGATGACACGGGCAGGAGGCTGGAGGATATAGAGGAGAAAATTAAACTCCTAAACACCTGAGTTCTTCATTGAAGAACAAATGGACGATGGTAGACCGTTCTCAAGTCTACTCAGGATGCAAGGGTAATATTTATACCTAAGCCAGGGAAACCTAGCTATGCGACACCTAAGTCTTATCGACCTATAAGTCTTACGTCCTTCCTACTTAAAACTTTGGAATGTATAGTCGATAGTATGGTTAAAAGCAGTATACCCGAAAAGGACCTAAAATTCATGTAGCATGCTTATGTAAAGGGACGATTGGTGGAAACTGCCTTAAACGATGTTGTCTACTATATAGGTGCATCCTTTGGTACCAAACTATATACACTGGCGGTATGCATTTACATCGAAGGCGCCTTCAATAACGCGTACACTGATACTCTTATCCAATACCTAGACCAGTCTTATGTTGACCGGGTGCTCCGTATATGTATCAACCACATGCTAAGGAATAAATGGATAAGCTGCGAGATGTACGATATAACTATCAGGAAAAAGATACTTCGCAGTATATCACAGGGTGGCATTTTGTCATCCTTACTCTGAATTACCACGATTAATAGCCTCCTTAGGACCCTAACCGAGATAGCACTTAGATCGAGAGGCCTCAATGTTAACCCGGCAAAAACGGAAATCTGTCTTTTTACAAGAAAGACACAAATTTCTACGTATACCGAACCTTGCTTCCTTAGAAAGAAAAAACCAGTGACAGACAAAGTTAAATACTTAGGTGTAATCCTCGACAGAAAATTAAAATGGAGACATCACATAGAGGATAGGATTTACAAGCACATCGGTGCTGGGCCATATGTAGGAGAACTATAGGCATGAAATGGAGTCTTAGTCCTACTATGACACATTGGCTTTATAAAAGTAATTAGACCAATTTTAGCTTATGCTTCAATAATCTGGTGGACTGCTTTAGACACAAAGTGCAATATCAAACTACTACAGGGAGTTCAGCGTACATGCTGCTTGGGTATAAGTGGTACCATGTGTACCATCGTTGAAGTGAGGTTATTCCGGAAATAATATTCCTGACTAACACTGATTGGAAGATTCTTAGGAATTACGTTCAGGATACCGAGTTTCTAAACACTCTAAAATAATACATTCAGTTCCCTCTTTTTTTCTCAAGATAAGGTGCGCACAACAGGCCCGATTGCGGCCTATGTCTATTTCTTCGGATTTGATGTAATATACATCCTCCTATCAACCTAACCTAGTTACTTAGTAAGTTAGTTACTTTGCAGTCAGTTTACGTTAATGTCAAGCTTTATGTGAAGATAATTCGATGAGAGTTACGATATATCCACTCTGTCAACATGACCAGATATCCGAGGCCAGATATCTCGAATAAGATGTCGAAAATTTACGTTCATGTTCGAAGTAAAAAGCGTCTATGTTGGTCTCAGAGTTTTCACTTTTTGAAAATTTTGTAGGATGGTGTTATTCGGAGCTCATACCTCGCATTGCATGGGATCCTCTTGCAAAGGAGCAGTTTGGGGAATAGCTTGGTATATTGCTAAAGGATTACGTGATCCTCACCTTGGAAATTGCAGCGTTAAATTGAGCATTATCTTTAAGATATTTGGGCTAGTTTTCGACCGGTAGTCTTCATTTTTACAGCGTTATTTAAAATTATTATTTAATTTTGTAAACAAAGATATTTTTATTATTAAGCTAAATTGCTGTTGCTACCAATAATGCGGAATAAACCAATAATCGTATTTTACTTCAATTAGTGTTATGTGTCATCAAGAAAAAAAAAACGGAATAAAATTTACAAAATTATTGTGAAATAAGGAAATTTGAAAAAAAAAACTTAAATTTTAAAAAAACAATTGATAAGAGTTGATTTAACAAAAATAATAAATATTATTAAAATTAAAGCTGAAATGATAATTAAAGATGATAAAAATGATATCAACCAACAATAGACTAAATGGAAAAAAATGTCTAATTTTAAAACAAGTAGGAAAGTATAGTCGGGCATGGCCGACCATATGATACCCTACACCATGAGTATATTTTTACAATTTTTACTTTTATAAAATTTTTATTTTTTGTAAAGAAACTGTTGAATATTACCATAATTCCAAAATATTTAAGCCATTTATTGATAAAAAACTAAAATTTCTAAATGAGGCTTTATATAGGTCAAATATGGGCCGATCCTCGGAAAATTTGGGAAAAGGATATATTTCTAAATAACAGTTAGTTTTGTTGAGTTTTATTGCGATACAAATGGTTACAAGTCAATTTTAGACGTGTAAGTCATTTTTTGAAGGGGGGTTTGTATGGGGGCTAGGGTCAAATATAGGCCGATCCTTACGAAAATCTGCAGTATCATTTATACTTATATAAAACTTATTTGTGCCAATTTTTAGAGAGATAGCAGAATATTTGACGTAATTATAGCATAAAAAGTTCAAATCGGGAGGTACGGTTGTATGGGGGCTAGGTGAAATAATGGACCGATTTCAACCATTTTCAATAGGCTTCGTCCTTGTGCCAAAAAAAAACATGCTTGGTCCAAATTTCATCAAATTATCTTGAAAATTGCGGCCTGTACCTTGCGCACAAGGTTTACATGGACAGCCAGCCAGCCAGCCGGACAGACGGACGGACGGATGGACGGACGGACATGTCTTAATCGACTCAAAAAATGATTCTGAATCGATCGGTATACTTTAAGGTGGGTATTGGACCAATATTTTTGTATGTTACAAACATCAGCACAAACGTATAATACCCTCCCCACTATAGTGGTGTAGGGTATAATGAAAAGAATAACAACTAAAAATAAAGGGTGGCACAAAATTCATGATATATTTGAATTTGCCACCATTTGTAAAACAAAGAATTGCCAACCACGAAAAAGATTGATCAGTAATCGACAACAGCTTGATGAAAATAAAGAAGATAATAGCACTTTATTAATAAATTTATTTCAGAAATGACAAAATGTACAGAAAGCTAACTTTGTTTCTAGGTGTGATATTAATATGAGAACAAGTATGAATGTATAGTCGGGCATAGCCGACCATATGATATCCTACACCAGTCAGTATGTTAAAAATGAGAATTATTTAAAAAATAAAGCATTTGATTTGTTTTTTAACTATATTCCGGAATATGTTTACCTTTTTTTTTGGCAAAAGAACAGATTTTTTACAAGGGGGCTCAAAGGGGAGTAGGGAAAAATATGAGCCTATCCTTATAAATGTTGGTAGGGGAATTCACATCTACTTCAAAGTTATTTATGTAGAATTTAAAAGTTTTATTAATGTTTATATGTGAATTTTGACCTTCAAGTAATATTTAGAAGGAGTTTGTATGGGGTGAAATGAGGCCCGATCATTATAAAAATAGGTAATTTCATTAAAAGTTCTACAAAACTTAATTTTAAGCACAAAGGCACAATTCAGGGGGTACAGTTGTATGGGGCTAGGCTTCGTCCTTAGGCCCAAAAAAAGAGTGTGTTTAAATTTCATTAATTTTTCTTTAAATTTACCTTGCGCACAAGGTTTAAATGGACAGTCAGCCAGACGGACGGACGTACATAGCTTAATCGACTCAGAAAACGATTCTAAGCCGATTGGTAACCTTAAAGTGGGCCACTAAAGTGGTGTAGGGTAGAAGGGGGATCATAGCCGTTGGGGCACATCTGTCAATGCGAAAACTTCAAAACCGAGTAATCGATTTTATCGCATTATCAAATTTTGTTATCGTTTATCGATTATCTATTATCCCTGAAATTGAAACATTAACATTACATATGATGGGAGGCAGACATGATTAATTGTTTTTCAAAGGGCTGTGAAAATATTTCACTGTGTGAACTTTTTGTGCTAACTTTTTCAGTTTTTGTGATAGAAAAAATATATTGTTCAGTATTAGAAAGTCAATAATAGTGAACAATAAGACAAAATAATATTTCCGATAATATAATTTGAAGCCCGAAAAAAATTGAAACTAAACCCCAGAACTGCCCGTGGGGCACATGTGCCAAATATATGTAATGCTTGTGATGTAGAACAAAATTCGGTTAAAATATAGAAAAAGTCAGTAATAATTTGTTTTAATTTTTTTGTTAAGTCTTGTGAAATAAACAATAAATATCTGGTTTATTATACTTTGTTTAATGAATTAAAGTATTTAACAGCAAAATAAGTTTTTATTTTGTGTAATTTTTCCTTTTATTTTACTCATGACAAATCCGCTCCATCCACTTGGAGCATTTACCCCATGGATGGGGCGGTATCGCCGTTTTTGGTCAGTGCGGAAAAGTTAAAAAAATTTGAGGAAAAATATTAAGAATATGTATTGTGGTTTTAATTTGAGGTCGCCTCAACAAAAAGTGGCGTATGTTAGAACTCATTGGACTCTAGTATTTATATGTGTTCTGTAGAGTCATAAAATTGTTCGCTTATTTTGAAACTAAAAGTGCTTACTTATCAATCATGGCCATCCTAACATTATTTCATTCACAATTATATTTACTGTCTAGGTCTAAAGCGTTTAATTGTTCATCGTATCATATTTAATGTTTATTCTATTTACTAATTTATTTAGTATTAAACTTTAAAGTAATTTCTTAACAAACTATTGGATAAGTAATAAATCGTTTATTTATTTCTTACAATATTAATGGTTTTTATTAAACTGTCTTATCAACAGCAAAAGATCATTTAATATGTGGGTCGAATGCGTATTCTAAATGACTGATAAAAAAAGTCAAGTTATTTCTCCAATAAAATAAATAATTTGTATTTATATTATTTATGGAAATATTTATTTTGTTCTGGTTTTCTTAACATTTGTTGCAGAAATTTATATTGTTGATTATTTCTTAATATTTAATTTATTTCTATATTAACGAGAGTGAATGTAAATAAATTGCAGCAAATTGAAGTGTATTGACTAAGAGATTTTGAAAGAACACGATAATAGACTATATAATACCACTGACAAGTTAATACAATTGATTGTCAATTCAAGTGGTTAGCTAAGGGAAAGTATACTAATATATTTATTCCTAATAATTTAAACTGACATTATGCTTAGGGACATACACTTGGTATGATCGATGAAAATTTAATTTTGGGGACATTATATTCTATAAATTATGAATGTCATTACACACAAGGTCTATAAACACTTATTCTCATTTTATACAAGTAATGTAATAATGTCTTATATAATGTCTTGTATAATGTGTTATATAGAATCTTTATAAGGTTCTTTTAAACTAATTATATTGACACTTTTTCCTTAGTAATCCCAGCATAAATAAAACGAAGTACTTCCAAGATTATAACATTTATCACCACTTCAAAAGTAGCACTAACTGAATTTGTATACCTTCTGTAGAAGTGATGAATTTTGTTTAAAATTGAAGGTATATATTTTTTTACTGACATTTTTCGAATTTAACCCATTTTATTTTGGAGTTGATAAATGCGTGTAATTTATTTATTTATATGAATATTATGTAAGTGAAATTTCACTTCATAATAACTTACAAAAAATAACATAAAAATTACTTGCTGAGAATGACTTTAGATGAAGTAAATTTGGAATCAAATAAAAAGAACATCTCTCCTATGACAAGCCTGTGTTAAAGTCATTTTTTCTGAGAAAATTCTACTTCTTTTTCGTTTCCTTGGAAGTTAATATACCTACCATCAAAAAAGATGGGGGTATATTGATTTTGTCATACTGTTTGTAACACAGCGAAATATTGGTCATAGATAAAAGTATATATATTCTGGGTCCTTATTAAACGATTTAGCCATGTCCGTCCGTCCGTCACGATAGGGACTAGACAGTTGAAATTTCGCATAAATATTCTCTATTGTTAAAGTTTGTTTGGTAATGAAAATGGGCAACATCGGTCGGATAGCCTCCATACAAGTGGACCTCCAAAAAGCAGCTTTAAAGAGCATAGCTGCTTTAAAAGCTCGAGTATAGCGATACATTAATAAGTTTTATATGAGCCAAAATCTTTCTACCAATTTTTTTTTAATTTAATCATAATTGACCACACCCCTCATATAAGATCCTCACCCGGTCAACATAAGACTGGTCTAGGTATTGGATAAGAGTATCAGTGTACACCCTATTGAAGGCGCCTTCGATGTAAATAAATACCGCCAGTGTATATAGTTTGGTATCAAAGGATGCACCTATGTAGTAGACAACTTCGTTTGAGACAGTTTCCACCAATCGCCCTTTTACATAAGCATGCTACTTTTCGGGTATACTGCTTTTAACCATACTATCGACTATACATTCCAAGGTTTTAAGTAGGAAGGACGTAAGACTTATAGGTCGATAAGACTTAGGTGTCGCATAGCTAGGTTTCGCTGGCTTAGGTATAAATATTACCCTTGCATCCTGAGTAGACTTGAAAACGGTCTACCATCGCCCATTTGTTCTTCAATGAAGAACTCAGGTGTTTAGGAGTTTAATTTTCTCCTCTATATCCTCCAGCCTCCTTCCCGTGTCATCGACCAAGGATTCCGGTTGGACATGAGTTTTAGATAGGAAATGAATGGAATGATAATCCAATGTAGTTCCTTGGAATTTTGCAATCATTGTCCTGAAATAACATAAATGATATTTGATCTCATTTCAACGACAGCTTGATAATGACACTGAAAATGTTTCAACGTGTAGATCTCCTCTTCATATGCTTTTCATTCGTCTGAGTTAAATCAAAGACCGTATTAGATTTTAAGAAAGCTTTAACTAGATACTTTTCCAGAGGTAAAGTTAACATCATATGGGTACCATGTCATTCGGGAGTAGTTGGCAACGAAAGGGCGAATGCAGTAAATTTAAGGTGTAATAAATGCAAATGACCGGATGCTCCTTATCTTGATTTGTTCAATTCTTCTAACAGTTTCTCCTTTTGTCTGAAAACCTTCTCTTTTCACTTAAAGATAACAGCTTATTGGATTACTGGGATCCAAATATTGGCAAAACAACATTAAGAAACTAATTAATTGCTCACTTTTTGAGATAATTTCAAGAAGTGATATTCTATGAAACATAACACAACTAAATTCATAAATAAGAAAACAACAATTTATATATTCAAATTTATAAAATTTGTCGTCGCTTATTATTTAATTTTAATTATTTATAAATATATATTTATATATATATATATATAAATATTATATATATATATATTATATATATATATATATATATATATATATATATATAATATATATATATATATTATATATATATATATATATATATATATATATATATTAATATATATATATATATTATAATATATATATATATATATATATTATATTATATATATATATAAAATATACGATATATTTGATATATGAATTAATTTCTCTAGGATTGTATTAATCTCTGAGCAAAAGGAATCGGAACGTTCTTTAATTTGTTTTGAGACAACAGCATAGGTTCTATTTGGTCCCTGGAGAATACTATACTCTCGATGGTTATGGACTTTTTTTGGACCAGCATCCAGGGGATGACCTCTACTTATAGGTTGTGTTAGGGGGATATAATAGTGTCTGTGGACATTTGAATCTTCTTTAATTGTAATAGGCAGGGAATACTACAGCAGGCTGGAGAATGAATTATGCGTTGTGCGGTCCACTGGCCAATAGACCACAAATTGAAAGTCGTGTTTTGCATTACGAATATTGGGAACAAGTTCCCTAATTTCAGAGGAACAAAAACCATTGTAATATCGATAGAACACTGACTTTGCGACGGTGCTCCAATGAATCTATAGAGTTGTCACCGATAATAATCTTTGCCTCTCCTGTTCTCCATAATAGACGTTAAAGCTCTGGTCCATATATAAGAGTTGTATGCCATTTTCGGTGGGATATAAATTATGTAAATAGTAAGGAGATCAGATGGAGTGAAGTAAGCCTTACTCTGTTTCAAAAAACCTAGACACTTTGATGCATCTGTTGACATTTGAAGTGTTTTGTCCAGCGCACTTCGCACTGTATTTTCATGCCTAGAACATCATGAGTTTTCGACTCCTTAATATGTGTATACCACCCATAAAGATCAAACAACATTATCTTATGTGTTAAAAAATACAGTTTTGCGGGCGTTGAAATTGTCTCTATTAACACGACCCCATTTAAAGGTATTTTGTTAAGTTGCGATTTAGCAACTTATTTATATTTTGCTTCATTTCCCTAATATCTAAAGAGCTTGGCCTATAACTTAATGAATTTGAATGACAGATATTGCTGTCATTGGCAAAAGATTAGAAATGGATGCAATTTCCATGAAAAGAGGTGTTCAACATAGCCTAGGTGGATTTCTCAATGTTCTCTTATCAACTTAACCTGATATACATAGTGTAATCTTAAAAGCGGTAAATTCAGGGTGCATTAGAGCTAGATCAAATAGCTTCAATAGAATTGAGGACCTGAAAAGGGCACACGAAATTACAACTTAGTTTTATAAAATGATCCGGATTTATTTAACCATACAGAGTCCATTCAAATCTAGTATTCAAATTAGCAAATAATTCTTATACATTTCGACCCGTATAATTGAAATCGTTCAATCTATAAAAATTGGATACTATTTATTCTGGTAACGTCTTTTGAGTCTTCAATTTTTTAAGTGAATCCATATCTGTTCTCATCTCAAACGGCATCAACTTTTTTCTGGACTAGACCTAGTCCTTGTACGATGAGGACCTCGTAATTCATTTTGGAGTAATCCTAAAACTAATCTAATTCCACAAAATATCATCATATGTAAAACCGGCTATAAACTCTATTGATTTCTGGGATCACCTAAGTAAATGGATCATCTTTTCCAATCATTTTTGCAGAATATAAATAATATACTTATTGTTATGAGTATTAAATACTGTCGACAACATTTAGTACGGCTGTAAAAATGTCGGTCATACTGTTGAAATAGTGGCATAATTCTAAATAATGCAAAATTGGCATAAAGTCACGTTTAATTGAGGTAAACAAAGTTACACATGAATGTAGAGTTTTTCGTTGTCTCTTAAACGTAAAAAAATCTTCCAAATCAAGTCTATCGATCGAATTAGGACAACTGCACTTTGATTATGAATTATTGTATTAAATGGTCAAATTGATTAAAAATCATAACAATAAAAACAATAAAAACAATGCTAACATATTTTCCCAAATATTTAAAATTAGCAACATTTTATTTTAAACGCGAAATACTGATATGTATCTAGATTATGGTTAAGCGATATCAGCAAGAAAGCACTAACAATAAATAATTTATTAATAAAATGCTTATCGCTGAACGCAAGATAAACAACAATGGTAATGGGTATTTGCCGCTGAGGTAGCATTCCCACATTAAAATATTTATTTATTGTTTGCACATTAAAATTAAATTATTTAGTTAATTGTGTGGTAGTACGACAACGTTTTAAAAGTCTTAATAAAACTTTAATAAGGCAGACAGAAAATGAACGACAAGTCTTAAATTGTAATTTAGTGTGAATGGTCGTGAATTTCGAGTGCAAATTAAAAAAAAATATTTAAATTGTTAATAATAAAAAAATAATCTCACAATGCCTCCAGTGTATAAACATTTAATTCAGTGTTTATTTGCGGAATTTATTGGCACTGCTTTTATGATGTTTGCCGGTTGCATGGGTCACTGGGAGACGGTACAATTTACAAATACAAATTTTCAAATAAGTCTCAATATGGCTTTGGTTGTTATGATCGTGGTCCAGTGTTTTGGACATATATCGGGTGCCCATGTCAATCCTGTTGTCACTGTGGCTGCCTATACAAATGATGTGATAAAATTCCACATGCTGCTGGTCTATTTTATTGGTCAGTTTTTGGGTGCCATTGCGGGTTTTGGTCTTTTAGTGGCCGTTTCTTCTCCCATGCACGACACATTTTGCATGACATTGCCCAATGGCAACATTACACAGTTGCAAGTTTTTATAGTGGAATTTATAGTGACAAGTATGTTGGTCGTTGTCTGCTGTGCTGTTTGGGATTCGCGCAATGTTAAACATCAAGATTCATTGCCAGTACGTTTGGGATTAACAGTTGGATGTCTGATATTTTCGGCGGTAAGTGTATAGTTAATAGTCTTTAAAAATGCCTTTGTTTAAACAATATTGGTTTAACCAAGAGGTCTAAAAATAAAATGATTTAATTTAGCATCTATTGAGAGTTAATTTTTTCATGTTAATTCAATTTTTGAGATTACTGATCAGATTTTGTTCTTTATTTATTTTAGGTTAATCTAAGTGGTGGAAGCATGAATCCAGTGCGATCCTTTGGCCCTGCTCTATGGTTATTGAATTTTGATTATCAATGGATCTATTGGGTAGCGCCGCTGTCATCTTCTGTAATTTCTAGTTTAATTTACAAATACTGTTTCAAAACAAATCCCCGTACAGATTTTCGCATGTCTATTGAATCGGAATAAAATTTGTGTTTAGTATATAATTCTAAGACCTTTCGATTATAGTCAAATGTTGTCTATTACGAAGATCGTTGATATCATTATGAGACCAAACCATATCAGTCACAAGCACATATTGAATACTAACTCATTTCCAACGCTTAGTCCTACTCTGGGGGTATCTTATATTGTAGGCAACAGCACCGACTTTATCCCGAAATCTAGGCTTTACCGTGAATCAGTATTTTAACCACAACACACTATTCTCGCGAATTTCAGTTTAAGTGGATCCCGAAGAATCGTCAAACCAAACAAGACCAAAATGGGGTCTTTCATCATGATAACATGCCCCTACGGGGGACACAACAGATAATTCCAATTTAAATTGAACAACTTTTTGCATGTAAGTTAAAATTTGGGTAATATAGTGGAGGTTTACTAATGGGGGCGTGGCACCTGACTTATGTATTACAAATACTTTTACTATACATATTTTGATCACTAAAAAATATATGAAAATCGTAATGATTTGTTTATATATATTATGAATTTAGCGAAGTACACTGGTTATAACTAGTACTAGATACTTTTTCGAAAGTAATTGAAGTGAAATTGATTTAACATGTGAGGTTGGTGTTATTTGGGGTTTAAATAAAAAGCGGCAAATACTAGTTGGCAATGCGTCATTATAATTAGAATTCAGAAAATGCAACTGTGCATAAATTTCACATTGACAAGTTGGCAACACTTGCTTTTAATGCCTTGTAATAAATGGAAGCAACATTTTCCTTCCTTTTTGTTTCTGATCGTCGTAATGATCAGTCGAGGTAGCAGACAAACATCTTGGTCTGCTTTTGCTGTCTCAATGTACAGAATTGTTGTATATCCTATTTTCAGACATTTCCACTTTTTTTGGTTGATTTAAAAAGTATGAAAAAATAAATCGAAAAACCAAACAAGACTTCTGGAAACTTTTCTATAAACAGGATGATAGCATATACCATGTATAGAAAGTACACTATTCTATCCAAAAACACATCTTCAACCTGAATTAATGGTTGGCATGGACAAGAGCTTGTTAAATATGGAATATAGCATAAAACTCCTAATGGATTGTCAATTCTCACTGGATCCCTTGAAATCGTATTGAACTAAAATCCATGGCTAATGATATGGACTTGAAATTGTAAGATATGGAAGAGACCATAAAACTCCTAACGGAATCCCATTTCCAACTGGATCCCTTAAAATTACAGAATTTTATAGCCGTATTTATTCCCAAACCGGGAAATCAGAGCTATACAGCATCAAATGTTTATCATCCTATAAACCTTACATCCTTTTTACTTAAAACTGTGAAACGGATAGTCGATAACATGGTTAAAATCAGAATTTGAGACAAAGATATGAGATATAAACCACATGCTGTTGTAAATACCAGATCAGTAAAACTCCTAATAAATTCTCAATTCCCAGTGAATCCCTTCAAATGACAGCATGTTATAGAGGATTTTTTTCAAAACCGGAAAATACGAGCTATGTAACATCAAAGGTTTATCTTCCTATAAGCCTTACATCCTTTTTACTTAAAACTGTGAAACAGATAGTCGATAACATGGTTGAAAGCAGAATTTGGGACAAAGACATCAGATATAAACAACATGTTGTTTTAAATTTCGGATTATTAAATACTCGCGTTTTAACCAAATCCTCCCAAACCGAAAATTTTTTATACAAAATATAACAAATAAAAGTGTTATATTCTCATATGCCCACCATCATAACGAATGCAGTAATGGGAATGCTCCCCTATAAACATCAGTGTGATATTTAGAATATTGCTCACGTCATAAGATCTTTTGAATTAACAAAATATTAATTTAAAATATTTTTGTTCAATTTTTAAACCGTGAGCGTATGAGTAATATTCTGAAGAGGATTTTGTTGTGTTGTTATACCCTCCACCACCATCAGTGGTCGTTCTGTGTGTAACACCAAGAAATATTTATCTTAGACCCAACAAAGTATATATATATATTCAGGGTCCTTATGAAATTCTGAGACGATTTAGCTATTTCCGTCTGTCCGTCTGTCTGTGTAAAACATGCTTACGTGAAATCTGTTATCCTAAGCAGTTTGGTATTGAAAATCAGCAAAATCGGCTGACGACGTAAAAAGTTATAAGTAAAAATTTCGGACTACCTCGAAAAAAATTACGGGTTTTGTGTAATTCTTCAGAATTTTTCTCATAAACTACACAAGATAATTTGATGAATTTTGTCACACATTATTTTTTTCTGCCAGGGATTATGTAGTATGTTGAAAATTATAATAATTAATTCCAAATTTCTCATAGCCACCACGTAAAGGTACATATTCCCGGAAATTAGTTTATCGTTAATAACTCCTCCAAATATATCATAATAAATACAAAATTTTGCACATGTGAATGTAATACAAAAATAATTCATACTACCAAAGAAGATTTGTATTTGTCCACAAATGGTTATAGCTCCCATACGAGGTCCACTTCCGAAAATAACTTAAAAGCATACATTTCATTGAATTATAAATTTATTGGGATAAAATTCGACTTAAATATGTTCTGTGTACACATCAATCATTCTACAAAAATTTTCCCGGATCGGCCCATTATTAAGATTCGGCACAGCCGAATATAGCACTCTGACTAGTTTCTAGATAAGTTGTGAGTAGTTTGAGTAAAAATTTGACAATAACAAAATGCAAATGTATGCTCAAACTACTTGCACTTCATCAAGAAACAATTATGAACCAAATGGAACCTGTTTAAATAAAATTTCAATGCTACACTCGTAATTTTAAATAAGGAAAACCAAAACTCTTTCCTGAACGGAATCTTTTAATGAGGCTAAGCTTTTAATCGCTTAGAGAAATTAGGTAGCAAGATTAACGTCCGTAGTGAAGTTTCTTATGTCGAATTTCATAACCGTATATCATTATTCGTATATTTAAGCTTGCAATGGTCTTTAAAGTAACTTTCTGAAAGAGACCATATATGGACGCTAGGGTCAATTATGGACCGATCCACATACAACCCAGCAAAATATTTATTTACCCGGTAAGTAGGCAATAAATATTGGAGGAAAGCGTAAGTAGTTACTTTTTGGGTGAATAACTACTTATTTTTGTTCGACGATGACCAAAAAATAACTGGTTACAAATCTCATTACCCAACTTTTCCGGATTTTAAATTGATTTTACAGTTATTTTACAGTAATTATGTTTGCTAGTCTACTTTCTTACTCAATGCCCCATTAAAAATTAATTTTATCATTATATCTGGAATGGTTCCCATACTAATGTCAATATCAACATTTCGTATATGTCTCAATTAAATGGCAGAATGTAAGGGTAATATTTGTATCCAAAGCAGAGAAACCTAGTTATGCGACACTTAAGTCCTATCGACCGTTAGGCCTTACGTTATTCCTACTTAAACCCTCTTTAGAAACATAATTAAAAGCTGTATTCCCGAAAAAACCTCAAATCTCAAAGGGACAATCACATAAACCGTATTAATTGAACTTGCCTACTTCGTAAATAGGCGAATCCTTCGATAGAAAACTGTATACACTTGCGGTATTCATTGACATCAATCTTATTCAATCCTTAGATTAGTTTTATGTTACTCAGGTGCTTTGTAACTGGAACAACTAAAAGTTAAGAAACAGCTCCGATACCCAGCATAAACAATACGAAGTACTTCCAAAAGAATAACATCTTTCACTACTTCAAAAGTAACACTAAGTGAATTTTTACCATCAGTTGAAGTGATGTTTATTAATGTTTATTAAAGGACATATTTTTTATGACAAGCATTTCAAAGGAATTAGAATTCGAATTAACTTCCAAGATGTAAATTCTATTTCTTTTTCTCTTCTTAGGAAGTTCTTTTTTTGCTGGGTATGCAAAGCAAGGTTTTAGACCAGTCTGCTATGCAGACAATGTTGTAGAACTTTTTAGAATTACAGGCATGAAATGAGGCCAAAGTGCTACTATGATGCCACATTGCCTTTATAAAATTGTAATTAGACCAATCAGAAATCAGTTTCTACAAAGACTGCTCCAATTTGAGTAAACCTATTAATTACACTCTCCCTGTGGTAAAGTTTACACCGTAATCTAAACGAAAGAGTGAGTGTAATAGCTTTTAAGAGAAGGAAGCTCACGGTTGTTAAGCTAACGAATGCAAAATCATTCGACGCAACAAGGTCTTAATTAATCATCTTGAAATAATGAAACGGTAGGTACAACTACAAAGATCCTATGGAGAGCAAGCTTAAAATTTGAGATAAGTACGATAGTACGTATTATGAATGGACTCACAGTAATACGGGCAGCGCTATACAAAATTGGACATGCGGATTTAGACGAATGTATAGCATTTAGAAAATGCTGTAAAACTCTGGAACGCTTTCCTTGCCATTGACAAGGTTTAGTCGATATTAGATCTTGGGTGTGATATTATGCGGGATATAACATTATGTTACAAACACTGTTTGGCAAGTTCTTAGGCATAACGTTCATTAAACTATGTTTCTGAACATCGGAACATTCAGTGAATACTATATGAGGTTTTTAACACTAAACATTTTCACAACAGGAATGATCTCATAACTTTAAAGAAATTTAAATATTTTTAATACTTTATCAGAAACATTTTTAAGTATGTTATCTATAAAAGAAAATATCCAACAAAAGCATAACAACGAATTTCCCTCACTCCCACTCATTCAAAATCGAACAAAAGGTCCTTTCTCATAATTTCATTTTATACGACCAAAATTTGCTTGACTAAATAACTATAGAGTGTATTTTAGCTAAAAAGAAAAGTAAAATTCAACTCCAGCAAATACATTGGGATTCTGTTTACCACTTGTACAATGTCGCATTACCAACCATGTCAAATCATTTGTATACAATTTAACATCCTTTTTATTTATTTTCATCTTATTATTATTTAGTCCTGTTTAGTTTTCTTTATATTTTTTTTCGTTTTGTTCCTTTTCTGGTTCATGTGATTTATGGCTTTTTGTCTTTTTTGGCAGCATATTTAATACATGCAAGATTGTACTTGTAGACATTTTAGTTTACAAAATAGTGTCATCTAAACATAAATACTATTACTCTATCCTTAGTCCTTGCTTTTATTGTATTTCAACTTTCCTCCTTCTACACCCCTTAAATTAAATAAATTCTGTTGTTGCTTTAGTTGTCAGTTGAAACATTTAAAGTTCATACTCGTTCCCATTTAAACGTGTCAGTGTTGTCTCAGCATTTTATTTAGTTTGTCCTGTCTGTCCTTAGATACAAATATTTGTAGGTTTACAGAAGATTCATTCATTTGATAGTTTCAAATATTTAGTTGCATTTTAAGTAATTGCTGACTTTTGACTTTTAAATGCGATTGTTGTTGTTATTGTTATTTAGGTTTGTTATAAGAATTGAATTATTTGTTTTCGATTTGAAAATTAGATATTCAAACCACATGCTGTGATTAGTAATGCTTACATGTTTTTATATCCGTTTCCTGTTTGTTTTTTCTCATGTTTTAAATATTAAATATAGTAGATATTCATAGAGAATGATAATAGAGATAAGTTATATTAAAAGTAACTGAATTCTGTTAAAATATTTATCAGTTTTCGACTTTAAAGTAAAATATTTATTAAAAAATTTATTAAATTAATATAAAAAACCCTACATCATCAAAAAAGATGTGGTTTATATTGCTTTTGTCATTCCGTTTGTAACACATAGAAAAATTGCTCGTAGAAAAATATATATTCTGGGTCCTTAATCAATACTAAGAAGATCTAGCCATTTTCATCTGTCCGTCCGTTTGTCTGACCATAGAGACCAAACGTGCTATACAATTGAAATTTTGTATAAATATTCTCTATTGGTAAGGTTTGTTTGGTATTGAAAATGGGCGAGATTGGTCCATACAATTGGTTCTCCAAAAAATAGAATGAACAGTCATAACTTTGTTAGAAGTGCGAGTATAGCAATAATATTTGACACAATTAAGTTTCTTGCAAGACGAAATCTTTCTACCAATTTTGTTGAGGATCTATCTATCTATCTATCTATCTATCTATCTATCTATCTATCTATCTATCTATCTATCTATCTATCTATCTATCTATCTATCTATCTATCTATCTATCTATCTAACTATCTATCTATCTATCTATCTATCTATCTATCTATCTATCTATCTATCTATCTATCTATTTTTTTACAGGGATCTGTCTATATTTGCCTCTAGCATCTTATTTCATTAATTTTAGTTATTGTTGAATTTACAGATTTGATAATTTTTACATATTTTCCTTAAATTAAGGCGCTTTTATTTCCATAATTATAGAATCTAAAAATATGCGATAATAATTTCCATCTATTTCTATAATTACACATAAATTAAATTTATAAAACATTCAATAAAATAATAAAAATATTTTATTGAATCTTTTACTCCTTTGGATGTGAACTGATTTTATGTCTGCAATTTCAATTTAATTTTCCAACATTAAATGTCTATAAAGACAGACATTTAAATCACTTTATGCTTGAATAACATCCCTTAAATTAAAACAAATAGCGGTGAAATGCCAACTATTTTCGGCCGTTTTTTTAAAGGGAGGAAGAAGTTTTGTTTGTGTGAATAAATTGTTTGTAAATTCTTGACTTGTGTAGAAAAACTCACGGCTAATGATGCTCAATTTAACTTTTGTTGGGGTATGAGATCTGAAACTCTGCCCTTTTTTATTGAGTTTGTCTGTCGATTGTGGTATAATGTGATGATTCCTTTCAGCAAGAGTTTGTTTAGTAGGTTTATTACTCGTATCCTGAAGGTTGTTGTTCTTGTTTTTTTGGCTTAGATATATATGTTTGCGTGTTATTTTTAGTGTCTGTTTAACATAATTTAAAGTGTTTTATTTGTTGGAATTTTTTTATATATTATTATCTTTACAAGAGGGTGTAATTTTATGTTCATAATTTTATGTTACAGTAATATTTAAATTAAGTGGTTTAAACTTTGTAAATCTTTCTTAATTTAATATTTTTCAAATAAATATTTTAAACTGCTCATTTTTATTTCATTCTTGATAATTTTATAATATTATAGTAACTCACTAAAACCCCACAACAATTTTGTCCGAAACGGAAGTGGAAACTACATTCTCATTAAACGTTTAAATATATAATTTTGTAACAGCTGTCGGTCTGATCTGTGTCGGCACATTAACAATTCATTTAATATTGAAATCAAAATAATTACTATTTTTCATTATTTCATGTACTTACAGTGTCACTAGAGCAAAACATTACTAAACAAGGTGTTAAATTGCCAATAATTATACGGATTGTTATGAGTACACAGTGTTGACAGAGATTTTAATTATACCGCGATATGACTAAGTTTGGTTTATTTTATAAATGCCAACACAAAAATATTTGAAAAATTCTATACAGTTTAATTTTATTGAAATTAGTAGAACGTGAATGAAATGGAAATACAGTCAATGGAATTGTATGTGAAACTTTTTTTACAATAGTTGTGTTGTGATTAGTTCTTTAAAATAAACATTTTTATAGCCACTATCAAAAACGATAGGGGGTATAAAATCTACATTGATTTTAACATTGCGTTTATAACACATCGCAGAGCCAAAAAACATAAATGTTCTAGATCTTTCACGATCTAGCAATGTCCGTATGTCTGATAAATACACGACAATATCGGGCCCCCATACAATTAGAAAACAGTTTGTAAAGTCATAACTGATTTAAAAATACCATATAAACAATTTTTTTGTAAACCAACATCTTGTTACCAAACTTAATGTAGATCGGTCTATACTTGACCCTATCTCCCTTATAAGGTGTGCTTCAGAAAACAAATTCAACGCTGATTAATGACTTAAAAATGCCTTCAACATTCTTAGCGTCTAATGTCGATATTAACAAGATCTGTATGAACCAATATCCTTCGACAAATTTATAGGAGGATCCATCCATACTACCCGGGGCCATTTTACCTTGGTGAAGCCTGTACGTTGGTGTTATTGGAATCCCGGGGAATAGATAGGTTATTCCAATACCTGTAGTCTGACCGAGACTAAAAAATTGGTTACAGTCTACTGCCTGGCTTAGTCCTTGCATAGATTGTAAAGAGGTCAAACCAGAGCACCGCTTAATCTGGTACTACGGGTGGACAGTTGCCCGCGGGACTATGTCCTGGCTGGTCAGTTGGTTAAGGTTCCTTCGTGATCCATGTAGTGGGTGTGATTTAAACCCGAATTCGCGTGAAGATTATGTTGCGGTTAAAAGACTGATGTAACGTAAAGTCAATATTTCGGGATAAAATCAGCGCTGTTGCGGAAAAAGCAGATACCTCACAGAGGAGTGACTTTGCGGCTAAGCGTTGGAAATGAGTTGGTATTAATTGTATATGGTAGTAGATGAATGTGGGGTGTGGTGGGCCTCACATACCCGTGTACCTAAGCGTTGAAAATGAGTTAGTATTAATTGTATATGGTACGGGATGAATGTGGGGTACGGCGGGCCTCACCTACCCGTCTACCTATAATATATGTGTCGCATGTTTTTCTCTTATGAATGTCTGGGTTGTATGATGATGGCTGAAAGGTATCATATACAAATTATACCATTGAATTTTCCTTCCTTGTCCAAATATGTTCAGAGTGTACTCTCTTCATATCAGAATTACTACAGTGTGTGAGTAAGAACAAAGTCCTCGACTTATTTGATGGATTCGTACTTCGGTCCACCGGTTACGTCTTTAGGTGCTGTTGCCGAATCAACGGAGGCCATCCCATCTGCGTGGTTGTAAACGGAAGTGAAGTTTTACATCTCGGAAGTTAAGCAACATGGCAGCAAAGGTCAGAGATTAGATAGATTACTTCAGCAAAATGCTTGTACATGGACCGGCCAAATCCATGTACAAATTCTTCATTGAAGGATTCAGGGGCAATGGTAGACCGTTGTTAAAATCTATCCAGTGGATGAAAAAGACCACCGAGGAACATCATGCCAGGTACTCACTTAAAGCACTTTGACATTCATCCACATCCACAACAGTGAGAATCCCTGTTTAAGATCCCCTACAGAGCTCAATGCAGGCTTAAAGAAGACTACACAGAGGAAAAAACCTGTAGAAAAGTAGTAGATACAATCCGTTGTCAAAAGTGGGCTTAGCACAATTGTTAACATTTAGACAACGTATGTATGTGTATGAAATTTAAATGACAACCAGTTATCATTTTGACACCACCATTGTAATTTTAACAATGCATTGTTGTAATTTTGACGACGCATTGTTGTAATTTCGATTTCGATTTGTATGGCTTCGGCAATTCATTGTTGTGGGTTTAACAACTCAAAGTTCTGTTTGACAACATAGTGTTGTTACTTTGGTAAAACATTATAATTTTTTTTCGTTAGTTTAATAACGTTGTGTATTTCATATATTTTTGTTGTTGATTTAAGAATTATCCGTACATACTTTGACAACGGATGTTATTGAAGAATTATAAACACTTAGATGTGTATTTGACGTGTATAATTGTAATACGTATTTTTCATCTGTGTATACTTTTCATATAAACCACTTTTATGGGAACAGATTTTGATAAAGATTGGTCTATAACTGATCATACTCCCCATTTAAGTAGTCCTTTAGAAAATCACTTTAACTCTTATTAGTCTTTTAAAAAAGCGACACAATTCAAAATAAACAATTTCTTTATGAACAAAAACATAAATATCGCTCTATAATTGACCCTTAAATAAGGTCCATTTCAGAAAATTATGTTAATGCTCATTACTTTAATCTTATATATTACGATAGTTTAATAAGAAAAGAAATCTTTGAACTGAAAAATATAACAGTTGCAGTACTTACTTGTTCAGAGAGGCAAAAAGGCAGAACAGAATTAGGGGGCGTAACACCCCCTATTGGAAAAATCCCTAATAAAAGTATATTTCGGTTTTTTGGTTATATCTATTTTACCCATATTAATCACTTTCCTTGTTTATTTGATAATCTCGGTCATAAAACACCTATGATGACATATTAGGCCTTTTGAAATTTAAGACTTCTCCATCGTCAGTTCACCATTGTTACCAAAACTTATCACACAATCTTCGTAGGTACTTATAAGAATATGTTTACAAAAATCTACTACACACATGTACTTCATCTAAGTAATTTTACACATTTTAAATTTATGATTCCCTTTCAATAGAAAATGTTCTCATATTTACTCAACTCGAAACTTTTTCTATGGCCTTTCTTTTACTACCATTTATGCCGCCAGATATGAATGAAATGTAAGACTAAAGAAAATAAACCAAACCAAAATGTTGACATAAACGTCTCCCGTATAAAATTTATGTGGTTTACCTCCAAAAATATTTGCCATTTTCACTTTATAATACATATATAAAAAAAACATTTTCATTGCATTTTTCTTGCAAAGCCCAAGGAAAATGTTTTATTATACAAACACCGCCAACAGTATAATCGTCATTATCATTATTGTTGGATACCATTGCCACTTGGAGGAAGGAAACTTGTGTTTAAAGCAGTGATGGGCAATTGATACACATAATATAAACTTGAATTAAAAGGTGTTGCTTATACTTCTGACTTTAACTTTTATAAAATATTTAAAAATTGCCCATAGCTGCTTAAAATCATATGTAGTCTGTTGTCGTATGTGTAAGTGTGTGTGTAGTATTTATTAATGTGTTTTTCAAAAAAAAGTAAAGAAAATTCTTTTGTTTTTCTTCAAAATATTTACTTTGGTATGAAATGCTTTAACGCTTAATAATAAGTTCATTTTCCTCCAAGTGTCAGTAAATTATATACAGGAATTTTTAAATTTATGTTTGTTTTTTTCCTCTTATATCTACTGTTCTTTATTATGTAAATTACATGATATGAACGAAGTAAATGTAGTAGACGTTGTTAAAGATATATTTCGAAGAAACCCTTTATTCAAGATTAAGTAAATAAATACACTTAAATGGCATTTTACTTTAATATGATGAGATTTGTGAGCATTAAAATATAATAGGTTCATTAAATATAATTAAAAATAATGTTTAAATGTCTTTAAATATATGTACGTAATTAAGCCAAATAAAAGAATTGAAGAAGTAAAAATATTTTAAGAAAATCATAAATAAAACTTTTTACATTAGTTAACATTGAATCAATAATTGGACTTCTATAAATTTTATAAATTTTTTGGAAAAACATTAGAAAAAAGTTCTATTTTGAAAAAGTATGGTAGAAGGGGGACCATACGCCACATTTCTTTTTGAGGCGGCCTGAAATTAAAACTACAATACATATTCTTAATTTTTTTCTTGGTTCGGATACTTAGATATGTTGGCTTTAGTTTTATTCCTTTCAATTTCAATTACAAAAAATTAAACAAAGTATAATAAATCAGATATTTATTGTTTATTTCACAAAACTTAACAAAAAAAATTAAAACAAATTATTACTGATTTTTTCTATATTTTAACCAAATTTTGTTCTACATCACAAGCATTACATATATTTGGCGCATGTGCCCCACGGGCAGTTCTGGGGTTTAGTTTCAATTTTTTTCGGGCTTCAAATTATATTATCGAAAATTTTATTATGTCTTATTGTTCACTATTATTGACATTCTAATACTGACCAATATATTTTTTCTATCACAAAAACTAATAAAGTTAGCACAAAAAGTTCACACAGTGAAATATTTTCACAGCCCTTTGAAAAACAATTAATCATGTCTGCCTCTCATCATATGTAAAATTAATGTTTCAATTTTTCAGGGATGATAGATAATTGATAAACGAAAATAAAATTTAATAATGCAATAAAATCGATTAATCGGTTTTCAAGTTATTCGCATTGACAGATGTGCCCCTATGGCGAATGATCCCCCTTCTACCCTAAGTTACCTGAATACATTTCCAAACAGTGTTCATATGGGACGTAATATCTGATATTAGATCATTACCAAGAAATATTGATCAAACAACGAATAGCTGTACTATGATCTCCTCAAAATTCATCTAAAACCATTGATCTAAACCCTCAGGTAAAATTTGGTTAGCAGTCTGTCCATATGCTGCTGTCCAATACTGTCAATATATTAGTAACCTTCGATAAAGTTGATGTCAAACCAGTTTATCGAACAAAAAAAGGTGATTATTGACAACGGAAGTGATACTCTCTTCACCCTCCTTATCTGACAGCTGCTGCAGACGACATTAATGGGTTACTATCGAAACCTGAAGTAGGGCCTTGGATATTTGTAACTTATAAGACAATCTCATGATCGCAGCCTATAATATATAAACCGAAGGACAGTTATGTGCGAATGTTATGGCTGAAATTTCAGCAACTGGTCTGGAAGTTTTGAAGGGAACTCCCGTCCCAGTTCGTATCATATAGAATTCACCACCTACACCTTCATTTATTTTTGAGCCATAGATGAAGATATTTTACGATCCATAATGGAGTATCACCGTGTGATAACATCAATACACCGAAAAGCTTCTATTTAAAATATGGCTTGGTGATAAAGTAATTAATGTTTTCAGTGACTCTCCCAGACATTAAATTAAGGTGACTTGACTGAGTCATATACCCAGTTACTCTGGATTCTTATTCAAACCAGTTTGTCGCGGGAATAAAGGTAACTTAATATAGATCACGCAGCTAGGCCGGGCCATTGATAGATAAAGATAGTGATACTATTTTTATCCTCCTCATCCTGACAGATCTAGCAGAAGACATAACTGGGTTACTATCGAAGCCCAGTGTGATTGTAATTGTAAAGTGGTACGCCGACTAGATCTGTAGATGTCCTGGAATACGATATAGAACTATTGTGGGATCTTACACAATCTCATTTAAGGATGTATGTGAGCTTGATTATGTAAACATAAGACCGCTGTCGACATATGTATGAGTGTATAAACGAATATGTACAGGATATAGTCGAATAAATATGGGCCAGTGATCAGACTATTGTGCAGCCACGAATGTCGAGTGCTTAACGTGAACACCTTATTTCACGGTGGTCTTTTTCATCCACTGGGTAGACTTGACAACGGTCTACCATCGCCCCTGAATCTTTCAATAAAGAACTCATGTGGCAATTTTTGTACGTGGATGTGCCGGTCATGTACAAGCACTTTGTTGAAGTACTCGAGCTATCTAATCCCTTGCCATAGTATCCCCGTTGCGGAATGCCAGGCAGTATAGGCTCAAGTCTAATGCACACCCCGACAAGGAAAAAGCAATCACTGATATAAAGTTAATAGAAGGGGAGACCAACCCCAACATCAGGTGAAATCGATCTTCCGGTAATACCGGAAGATTACCACCTTTATAATGCCACGAAAGATTAAATTATTGAAAATGCAATCCCCATAATCTAATAAACCACTCCAGTGCATTCCTTAACCACTTTAAGTTCGCGCAACCACATTACTGAGATGACTCTGTTGTTTCGGCAACAGCATCTAGAGACATATTTGGTAGTCCGAAATACCCAACAAACAGGATGAGGAACCGATCAATGGTACAAAGCAAATAGAAATTCCAAAGTCAATAAATTCCAATAATTGCCCAAACAATTAGTCGCGTAGCATGTATCCAATATATGAAGACTTTCACGATATTTCACCAATTTTTGTATCAGTTCCACTCCCATGATTATAAAGATTACTCTACGGGATGACAGGCAACCATTGAATACCAATGTGACATTGCATTGTACACACACCTGTTCGAAGAGAGAATTATCTAACCCATTAGGTATAGGATATATCAGTGTTTAAACTAACATTATCCCCTGAGATTTTGAGTATTAAACCTCAGACACTACATGGATCACGAAGGAACCTCAACCTACTGACCAGCCAGGACAAGTCCTGCGGGCAACTGGGCACCCATAGTACCAGATTATCTGGTGCTCTTGTTAGACCCCATGTCAAATCATTCCACGGAAAGACCGATGATACATTTCATCATCACCAGTTTATAGTCCCAGCATACTGGAGGTTATGGTAGTACCTCTGTTCTTCGGGATTGCAATAACACCAATGTGGAGATTTCACCAAGGTAACATGCCACCGGGGCCCTATCGTGTAGACAAGTGCTGATATTCTTCTTAGAATTTGTAGTGGTGTGGTGGTCAGCTGTTTGTTTAAAATAAGACAAACAGAAAACAAAATAAACAGAAAGGGACAGAATGGCCAGATTGCTAGCGGCGCTGGTATGCCCGCGTATTGCGCGGCTAAAGCTCGCCGGATGGGGTGGTTCTTGCCGGCAATCTGGACCATAAACACACACTAACACAAAAATTCATACCAGCATTTGGGGTATTATTTGAAAAAGGGGCCAAAAGTAGTCCTGCATCTCCCTGCGGTCATACCTATACACATTATTGTCCTCCCACTAGAGGATTCAACCTCACCATGACGTCCTCTTCCTTGACGTCCCCCAAATCTTCCCTGCAAACATTCACTTCCCCTACTTACCGCCGCTTTTCAAACAAATTACCAAATCATATTAATGACACAACTTTCCAAAATTTCTTTAAAACGTTATAAACATAATTTTTTTTATTAATTATTAGAATTTTTCTTAGCTTACGGCAAAATTTAAATCTTACAAAAATTTTTTTTATGGACAATATCCAAAAAAAAATGAGTTTAGGGGAGATATTTATTATTACAAAAAAAATTTTATATACAAATTATCGGTTTAACACATTTAGCTTTTAGATTAACAAATTTTCTTTAGTTTCCCATTTTAAGTTTTTGTAGATTCTAAGCTTTAGATTTAAGTAGATTTAGGCTTTAGTAGTATGATTTCACAATATAATCTCTTAGTTTTAAAGCAGTATATTTTAAATTTTAGGTTTTAAGTTTAAATAGATTTAAGAATTTAGCTTTTGACAAATTGTTTTCAGCTTTTAGTTTTATCAAATTTTTAAATTTTAAGTATTTTTAGATTTCAGCTTTTAAGTATTTTTATCTTTTAGCTTTTAAGTATCTTTAGATTTTAGCTTTTAAGTATTTTTAGATTTTAAGTATCTTTAGATTTTAGCTTTTAAGTATCTTTATATTTTAGCTTTTAAGTATTTTTTTTTTTACTTTCTCCTCTTTCTTCTACAGGTCCTACGGCTATGGAGTTGGCAGGTGTTGCAGTGGGGTTTCCGTCGTCCGTATTCTGTCCAGGTCCGGGTAATTCAGGTCAGTTTGCAAAAATTTTAAATATCTTTTAAATAATTATTTATATATATTTATTTTTTTTTTACATATATATACGTATAAAAATACTGAGCTACTGGGTGCAAATCTGCCGCAAATTCTTCTAAAAAACTAGGCCTGAGCTCAACCCTAACGTCGCGCACGCTTGGCGGTAATTTTTGGCCAGCGGTCTGGTCCGATTCTAACCAATGGTAAGCTTGTTATTTTATATATATATAAATTTTTTTATTTATTATTTTCCCTTTTTTTTATTAATTATTTAAAAGGTACTGTCAGTCCGTCTTGTCGATCAGGGTCAAAAATCTTTATGGTCGAAACCTTTGGTATACCTGCGCACCCCAGGATTGGCAGTGCGGAGCCGATGTTCCCAAATTAAAGATCCCACGTTGGAAGTCGGCAGAGGTGGCGTTGAAATATTTGTATAACCTTTTTTTTTTTTTGGTGTTCAATTTATATAATTTATATTATATTGTTTGATTTAAATAAAGACTTTAAAAATGCTTAGGCGACTTTTATTGTGCGCACTTGCCACTTGCTGCTTCGTTGAACCTCAAAGAAAAAAAAGGCCGACATTTTGCACATTAGGATCCGAGAAACCTCGGATCCCATAATGGCTTCCTACTGTTTCAATTCCTTTCAGCTATTCAATCTACTGTTTCAAATAATTTTCCTAGTGTTTGTTTTTGTTTACTTTCATTTTTTTTTTCTCAAAAATGTCAAACGACGCGTTGCCAACTTTATTTTTCCCTTCTTCTTATTTCTACAACCATTCACACATTTACCTACAGGGTGCACACGACAAATTACCTATTATTCTTCTACATGAGTTAATGAGCGCAGTTGGTTTGGCCACTTTGGATTAAATATTCAAGTGATTACAGCAATTTTTCACTATCGGACAAGGAATTAAGACAGGCTTTCATTTATTTCTTTAAACTATATACATATATAGTATTGTAATTAAGTAGGTATCTCTGTTTTAGTAAACATTTCAGTACTCTAGGTCCTTCTAAATAGGCTTTATCAACTTTTTTCTAAAATGAACCAAAAATATATTACAAGCGGAATATCGATGGCGATGTCTTTTATCACGTTTAGTGCCGAGAAGAAAAACTCCATGACTTGATTGCTTCTTTGGACATTTAATGAGTGTGTTTTATCCCATGTCGTTATTGTGTTGTTTAAAACGTCAGGCTTTTCATGATTAAACCACTTATTTAAATTAATGTATGATATTAATAAATTTAATAAAATAAAAATTAAGTACGAATTTAGTTAAGTGCATACAAAAAATATCATATGAAACACTTGCTTTTTTACACAAATACAACTTTTGCCAACTGTTTATTTTTATAAAAAACCGTCTTTAACACTTTTGCAGCTGATGCCACAATTTCACCAAAATTCATCCATTCAACTAACTAACTGCATGACATCAGCAAATTGTTTGTGGCAACAAGGTTATAAGTAAAATCAATTAAATTGTCATCAAGTTTCAAAATTTCAAATATTAAATTAATTTTTATTTTCTTTTTTTTTCACTCGTTAAAGTGTTTGCTGACTGCTGATGATGAAATGTCATTTTAATTACAAGTTTTGAGGAGACAAAATTGCCCTTTTTTCATAAATTTTAGAAACTCACACATACATGTACGCATATAAAATTAAAAAGAAATTGTAAAGATAGATGTGTTATAGTAAAAATGAAAAAAAAAAAACACTAATACGAAACCATACAACAGATGCAAAATGGGCGTAATTCCTTAGATGGAAATTACGTAAATGACTTGAGATATTTATGCAACAATGCAGATGTTGCCTCAGAAAATAAAATAAATTTTTGTTTAAAAGAAATTTAGAAAAGGGAATTGGTTACAAACGTTTTTTTTTTTGATAATTAAAAAACAGTGGTTGGCGCAAAGAGATCCCTAAATCAGTGCCAGTCTCTTAACAATCGAAAAAATAAAAGACCAAGCTGAAGGGGCTTCATGGTGCCTTATCCCTAAAGATAAAAAGAATACCTTTAAACCTACACCCTACAAGAAAGATATAGAGCGATTTTTGGAGAAAGTGTCACAGCATAGACAAGCTGTGGACCACCAAGAGCGGACAAATAAAGATGATACGATTGCGGATTATATTGAGTCATGACGATGTTTTGAAGTGTGTTTCGGAATATTATTTAACCTTTTCTAAGGCAAAGAGACTCTGAACCTCTGAATAGGTGATCACTGAGAAGAAAGCCCAAAAAAATAAATAAGAATGTGATTGGTTCTGCGGAAGAAGAAGCCAGAGGAAAAGAGTGTCATTCGAGCACCAAAGTTTATAAAAGATACGGAACGATCTATGCTATATGCTGTCTATGCTGTCTTTCTCAAAGTTAGGAAGACGTTCATTGAAAGGTCAGCTACCACTCTACTTGTTGGTATAGGGTATTCAAATACCCGATATTTATTAACAATACTTGTTCTTTAACATGACAATAACGTCAAACCGTACACAACAATCTATATTTGTTAATTTGCAAATTAGTTTCACATACTCCTGGATGCAAACATGGCCAAACATCCACCCTTGTTTACTTTAATTTAATTTAATATTTTTGAAATGCATTAAAAGGCACAAAAGGATAAAAAACCTAAAAAAAACAGGCGTTGCCGTTAAGCGTTAACTGACTTGTAAAGCAACAACGAAGACAATAAAGATTATGTTGGTTGAAGGCGATATATGTACTTGTTGTTTTTTATGTTGTTTTTATTTCATTTTTTTTGGATCAATTATTGGATTTATACCACTTGTAACACTCAATTGTTTGCCCTCTATCCACCGTATAACAAAGCAGTATACTCATTCAGGAAATCGTAAGAAAAAACATTTCGCATGTTTTCGCTCTTCGATATGGTAGTCAAGCCCAAACTGTTGAATGGTGCACTTGTAAGGTTAAAATCCTTATGAATAGATATCCACCAGAGAATATTTAGCGTAATCCCTTCAGTATTTCTTAATATTACTCCATCAGAAATATCTTTTGTCATGATGAATTGGCTACTTGTTGATCTAATGGCTCAAAAGGTTGGCCTAAACTCATCGGTTAGACTTAGGATAATTGATGCATATAGCTCAGTCGTGCCACTTTACCATATATGCTTTTATAATGCACATACTGGGACGGAAGTTTCCTTCGATCTTCCTGATTCATGTAGCGGGTTTGATGGAATATACAATAACACAGTGCAACCCGAAAAATAAACAACCACTATATGATAAAAGAACAAAATTAAGTAGACCCGTGTCTTCCAGTTTTGCCAAAAGTCATGCACTTTTATTAATTATAACCCCCCAAAGATTTAGGGCCTCGGTGTCATTTTTGAAAAAAAGTAATAATTTACTGGGGCTTATATCTTGCAAACCGTTCGGAATTTTGATTTATTCTCTGAGGGAATGTTGTTGCTCTTATCACAAATTATAAATTTTTCATGTCTATAAGTAGCAAACGGTTAAAAATTTAAGAAAACAATCAACTACAAAAATTTACCTAAAATCTCGACAAGCAACTTTCTAGGAATGATAGACAAGTCGCAAAAAAGTTTTTAATTTAATTTGTGTTTTCTTTACTTTAACATTGAGATACAAAGCTATATATTAAAAATATAATAATAAGCAATAGTATTAGTTATATAATGTTAATGGACCTGAACTTCGTCCGAATCTGACTCTGATTCGGAACTTATGATGTCCACAGACATGTTGCTTCCAGACTGATTTCCACCTTTTTACATACTGATACCTGTCAATACCATTGCGAACTCTCTTGCAAGAAAGTACTCTTAAGTAGCAACAACGCATACAGAATTTCTCGTTAGCTTACCACTTTCAAGCTGCAAACGCTCTATTCGTGATAAATTCTACGACTTTTCGGAATAAAGATGGTCTATTGAGTCTATTCATAGACTGGCAACGATCATGTTTCCTTCGTAAAACTCACAAAAATCACAGGCCCTACTTCAGTTTCCGAGAGCAAATCTACGGAACTTGACAGTAGTGATGATCAAGGCGAAGAAGTGAGTGTCTTTCACTTACTCTATCAATGACTTGACCGTATTGAGCATAGATTTATGTGCTGTTTCTAGATACCGAGCGAGTAGTTTGAGTTAAAATTTTACTTGTATTTTGTTATTGTAACAAAAACAAAATACAAGTAAAATTTTAACTCAAACTACTCACACGTTATCTAGAAACAACACATTAGTTTTTTCTGCATATTCAAACTAATCTTACTGAGGTTGATATCCAAAGATGACCATGTTTCCTTCGTAAAACTCAGGCCTTACTTCAGTTTCGAGAGCAAATTTACGGAACTCGACAGCAGTGGTGATATAATAACTTCTGCATGACCTATTGAGACGTAGAAGAGGGTATCTTTCATTTCCTCTCTCAGTGACCTGACCTTATTGATCATAGATCAAACTGATCTAACATAGGCTGATATTCATAAGATAAACTTATTTATTTGGGCAATAAACCGTAGTCATATCCAGGGTAATTGGGTCGAAAAACACTAATACGCAAACCGCTTTTACAGGTATCGTAAATGTAAAAAAGTATTGGACTTCGTTTCCACTGAAGTCTTTATGTACATGAACCCAAACGAGAGTAAATTAAGAAAGACTTAGTTTCCACTGAAGTCTCTATGTACATGAACCCAAACAAGTGTAAATTAAGACAAACTTCGCAAACTTTTCAAGATTTGTCATGCATTGTAAAGAATATTGAGAACATATGTATGATTCCCCGTAATAATTGCCAATACTACAACATGCAAATACAATAGTTATTCGGCTAGTTAGTATAGCATATATTATTGACTTCCAACATCGTAGAAAAAATAAAGAGTTTAGTCCTCATAATTAAGAACCTTCTTTTCCAATACATGCTGATTTCTGATCTTTATATACATTGTTGGCGTATCAAACACAGGTCCATATATGTGCATCCAATCAAAGTTATAGCACCTTTCTCATTTTTCAACATTACGTAATTAGTTGTTCTTAAAAATTCTTAAACTCTACCATCCAACCAAAGTATATACCGTTGGATAACTGTATACTGAATAAAATGACCCACTTCCTAAAATCTCACATAATTTCATTAATAATAAACCAAATAAAAAAAATCATGTAACAACAAAAAATTACTACATCTGTACATAGCTCCAATAAAACGTGATCAAAATTAAACCTCAAATAAGTCAAAATATTTACTAGATAAAAAAATTTCATACTTATAGCAAAAACGATTTTCATTACATCAAACAACATCTGCAAAAACTTTTCACGTTTACGAGTACAGCAGACTACAACGAATGAAGCAAAAACAAAAAAAAAAACGAGATTCAACTGAAACTGTAACATCTGTGTCCATCCAGACTCATCCATAAATGTAATAGCGAAAAAAATATATTGTATAGAAAAATTTCACACTTCAACCTCGTACAACTGAAAATGTGTGATGAAAATTATTACAAGGGTAAAAATAATCTCAATGTTGTGGTCAAGTTAAGCAACTGTTACCGTAACGGACAAACTACTCTATCTTCTCATCATATCGACTTATAATGCTAAGGGATGGAGAATAGACATATTTTTTGTGCATACTTGCTTATTTGAAAATACTAACTTGGTCATCACATTTTGGCCTTACAGACATAAAGAATATTAAAAAGATTTAAAATTATTATGAGAAAACTTTTTTAACAGATCTTTCAGCAAAAAAAAAAAAAAAGAAAAACTCCAACAAAAAAGTATAAAACCATTGAAGGTTTTTTACGGGTTTTGGTTGGTGAATATTTTATAGAAAACCCATAAATCACTATTAGACAAACAACAAAAACTAAGAAGTTTATTTAATAATGTATTTGACAAGAAATCATACATATGAAAACAAAGTTTATTAGACTTATGGGTAATAAACACATATACCCTAAAAACGTCCTATAAACCTTCGATACCCAGCAGTTCGACAAAGAGTCAATGCAAACAAAAAAGACAGTAATTTCCACTAATAGTTAACTACCTGGATGATCGTAATTCGTATGTTTTGAGTCATTCGTCACGAATGTACCCTTTGTAATCGAGAATGAAGACAGTCGTCACTTTAGTGTCCCCTTTGTAAGCGGGAGCGGAGACAGTCGTCTCTTTACTGTCCTCAAGTAACCTAGAGATTATACTCTTAAAAGTTGTTTTTTTTTTGTTATACTTCCGAAAGTAGTTATTTTACCCATCTTTTGGAGAAATGATTATTAGTTTTTACTAATATGCCACCATCTGATTGACTCAAATATATATCTTTCGGATCACATTATTGTCCCATAGTATTCTAAAGAGTAGACACTTGAAATTTTTAAATTTTATTACCATTAATATCTTACCACCTGCCTGACTCCAATTCGTATTTTTTGGTCTTTCGTCACAAATAATCTCTTTGTAATCGAGAATGAAGACAGTCGTCACTTTAGTGTCCCATTTGTAAGCGAGAACGGTGGCAATCTTCTCTTTACTGTCTCTTTGTAGGGTGTAGAGTGACGATTGACTTCCTCGTAGAACAAGCCCATGATAAAATAGTCGGTCACCTGGGTAGTCAGGTGGCTAGGGGCCACCACAAGTGGTAGGTTAAGTGGTTAGTTCGGGACTGTCCCGTCAAACTGCTGGGTATATAATAATATCGTCACAAATTATCTGACGAAAAAAACACCACTATAGTGGAAAGGGTATTACTTATGCGCCTATGCTGATGTGTGTAACGCGTTAATATATTAGTACTATACCCATCTTAAAGTATACCGATCGACTCAGAAGTGATTCTGAGTCGGTATAACGATATCCGTGCGTTCGTGTGTCCATGTAAACGTTATTAACAAAGTACATGTCGCAATTTTATAATAATAATTCGATTTAGAATACACGTTTGTTTTGATCTAAAGACAAAGCCTATTGAAAATGGTTAAAATCGGTCTATATTTTCCTAGTCCCCATACAGTTAATCCCCCCGAAAAGGGCTTTTAAGCTCATAATTATGTATAATATAAAAAGTTCGCACAACTAAGTTTTATAAAGGGAAGGTAGCTCGGGAGCACGTTAACCTGATGAGCAAAACCATTCGAAGCAACAAAATCTGAATTAAAAATATGGATGAGAGAATCCCATAAGGCCTCTTGGAATAATGAAACGGTGGGTAGGACCACAAAGATTCTATGGGGTGACCCTGATGAGAGCAAGACGAGAAATCTCCTCAAAATAAGCAAGTCTGTATGATGGTTCGTATTCTGAGTGGACACACAGGATAACGTGCACATCTATACAAAATTTGACGTGCGGATTCCGACGAATGTAGAGCCTGTGGAGAGGACAGTGAAACTCTGTAGCACTTTCTTTGCCACTGTCAGGCATTCGACGAAGTTAGATCCAAGTATCTTGGAAGTGATGTTATTCCGGAAATAACATTCTTAACCAACACTGATTTTAAAATTCTTAGGAATTACCAAGAAACTGTTTTTCTAAACATGGAAAAATAATACATTCAGTGAACAATTTTTTTTCATGAATTGGAGCGCACAACAGGACCGATAGTGGCCTAGGTGCATTTCTTCGGATTTGATGTAGTATACATCCTCCTATCAACTTAAACTAACCTAAGTTTTATACAAGCCTTGATGAAATTGCCGAATTTCGAAATGATCGGACTTCATTTGACCCCACACAAAGCCACCTTCAGAAAGTGACTTGAATATCCGCAATTCATTTATTCATCTATTCAGGCCATTTTATCGCTTCCGGTCCACATGTGCTCCTATCTCCCATATAAAGTCTCGTATAGAAAATAAGGAATCAAGGCAATGTTCTATCTATCTTTATTATGAAAAATAAATCATATAGTCGGCCAAGCCCTATACTTTCTTACTTATTTTTGAATGGGATTTGTAGCCAATTATAAAGAGAATCAGTCCAATTATCTAATACATCCATCCAACGTTTGTGTTTCGAATCATAGTTGATATCAGTATTTAACAAATAGGAAACTATAGTCGGACACGGCCGATCAGGGTTTAAACCATTTTCAATAGGCATCGTCTCTGTGCCAAAAAACTATGCTTCAAATTTTATTCAAATATCTTGAAAATTGTTGCCTGTAGATTGTGCATTCCCCCGGGGGTATGTTACCTTGGCGAGACCTCCGCCTTCGTGTTATTGCAATCCAGGGGTATAAAGAGGTTGACAATACCTCCAATCTGATCGGGATTGAAAAATTGGTTACAGTCTACTGTTTGGCTTAGTACTTGCATAGATTGCCAGAGGTCACACCAGATCACCGCATAATCTGGTACTACGGGTGGCCAGTTGCCCGTAGGACAACTGGCTGGTCCTGGCTGGTCAGCTGGTGGACGTTCCTTCGGGATTCACGTATTGGCTATTGTTTAAACCCAAATTCGCGGGGAGAGTAAGTGACGGTTAAAAGACTGATGCATGATAATAGTCAATATTTCGGGATAAGTTCGGTGCTGTTGCCGAGAACAACAGATACCCCGCAGTCGAGTGACTGTGGAACTAAGCGTTGGAAATGAGTTGGTATTAATTGTATATGGTACGGGATGAATGTAAGGTTCGGCGGGACTTACCCCACCCGTCTACCTAATGAATGTGTCATATGTTTTTCTCTTATGAATGTGTCGCATAAATGAGATGTGTGCTGGGTTGAATGATGATGGATGAAAGGTATCATATACATTTGATACCACTGAATTTTCCTTCCTTGTCCAGATATGTTCAGGGTTTATTCTGTTCATATCAGAATTACCACTATGTGTCTCTGTGAGTAAGAACTATGTCTAGGGTCTGTTGATGATCGTACTTCGATCTACCGGTTACGTCTCTAGGTGCTGTTGCCGAATCAACAGAGGCCATCCAATGGTCAAGAGATTAGATAGCTCGACTACTTCACCAAAGTACTTGTGCATGGACCGGTCAGAACCAATGTACAAAAATTGCCACCTGCGTTCTTCATTGAAAAACAAAGGGGCGATGGTAGACCGTTCTCAAGTCTATCCAGTGGTTGAATGTAAAAACTATTCCAAAAAGTACTATAAAATCACTCTGTCAAATCGTGTGAGAATCGGTCTATAAATGACATTACCACCTATATAAAGTCCCTCTCACCAAATGTGGTTTCCTTATTGAAAATATTTTGATTTTCAACAAAATGTTTACCTTTTTAACTTTATATTTGATTTGTTCATTAAAGTTTTCAATCGACAAACCAAAGAGGATTATAATTATGATCCAAAAAACTCATTTAAAAATTTAAGTAAAATTTTCTTGCACCAATCTTAAAGTGTTTTTATTTAAATATTTCTGTATCTTAGACTATAGAAAAATATTTATATCATTATGTTATATCCAGCTCTTCCCTCACCACAATAGCGTTGCAACAGTGAGTGTTATACTGTCTGACCATAAACAATTGGCTTTTGTTAGGATCTCGGACTATCATTAGTTACAATGAGTTTGATTTTAAGTTGAGGGGGACTCTTAATTTTATCTCAGCTACTTAATAGAGATGATGTTTTTGTTGTCATTACTAATTATGTTATATGGCCGTAATGTTATCAGCATACACTGAAGAAAATATTTGCAATGTATGAGCAATGAGCATTTTTTATTAATATTGATTATTTTTTAGGAATTTATAATTAAACTTTAATTTGTTAGAATTTCTTTATCTTTTTACTTGTTTCTGGATTTATTTTCCAAAAAGAATCTATTTTCTCTGTGTATTTAGCTGTTTTAATGAATTTTATGTATCTTAGTATGTGTGGGTATATGTATTTGTATTTTGTGTGGCTTAAATTAACTAAAACTAACCTAAAACCTTAATTGTTTTTTATATATGTATATTATTTCTTTCATTTAAGGTCGTTTGTTTGCTTGACTGATTTCGTTTGGCATCAGGAGAAGATTGAATTTTATTTTTGGCCACTTGTAGGGTAAATGATGTGAGCGGAATGAGACAATCATTTGGTATCATTTGTCCTGAGATAAACAAATCGTTAATGATCCTTAAATGATGTTGAACATGTATGTGTGTATGTGAGTTTGTCAATGAATGCATGTGTAATTTACACATTTTTTCCTTTACTAATTAATGTTTTCCTAAATTACAAATTAAAGCTGAGATATCATTAATATTTTTGTTAAGATTTAATTTAGTATTTAATGACAGCTAGGACAGAACATTTGCAGAGGATTTAAAATTGCATTTACTCTTTTTCCGTATTATTGTAAGTGCGACAAAATTCGGTGAAAGAAAGTTTTTTTTTTGATTTTCTTAACCTAGTTGCATTAATTTCATTCATCAATTTTCCTCTTTAATAGATTAGTTGCCAGGTCTCATGCGTAATCCTAATTTTGTGCTTATGGTATTTGTATCTGATATGCTGTGTACCATTTTTCGTTATCACACTCTTCATCATGCCCAGATGCTTCTTCAAAGCAACTCCTTATATATTCCTCGAGAACTTTGCCTGAACTTGCATGCTGGTTTTGCCATTCATAATTTCTCGATGAGCATTTTGTATTCTGTCCCTCAAATAATGATATTTCCAGCCTAACAACTTCTACAAGAAGTCGGAAAACCTTCAGATGGTCAGAAAAATCTTCAGTACTCCGTTTTTCCATCTTTATTTCTTGTTCATGATGATGTAATCAATTTGGTTCTCCGTTTAGTGGTTAGCGAAAATATGAGAACATCGTCCCACCAACGATGAAATTATATTTTGCTCACAATTCCTCAAAAAGTTCAACATTTTTGTTGATGCGCTCCAATTCCTGTACTTCCAACGCGTTGCAAGGTGCTGTTAGAGGGGCTCAATGTCAATGTCTAATGTCAGTCGTTAGCAATATAATGTTGCCAATTCCGTGGAATATTCTTTATTATCAACTTCAGTTGGCTGTAAAACTCCTACGAGGTCAGTTAGTTTCCTATATGCAAAGCACAGTATGCAATAGACATTTGCAAGAACTGGTTGAAGACAAATGGATGTGAACCTATTCGAAAGAGATTTTCACATTTTGTGTTCTTAGCTAAATGTAGGAATTCTGTTGTTGTTGTTATTGCAGCTGCGAATATGTAAAGTCGGTGTTGATGGTTTGACAATACAGTCGTGGTTCATTGAACTCCGAGTAGAAAACCAATGTCGCTAGATATAGGAACCAGGTTGTTGTTGTTATTATTGCAGCAGCGACACATGTAAAATTTGTGTAACTGGTTTGACAATTCTTGGTCGTTGTTCGTTGAACTCCGAGTCGTACCGGTGTGAAGAACCGGGAACTTAGGAACTCCATTTAGTTTGCCAGTGTAGACATCGGTGTTCGAAAATACTCTGGTCACAAAAAGAAGTTTGTATTTATTAAAAATCTGAATCTATCCGAATGAGTTTTCTACATTATCAAGGCTCGTTTTGCCTTCATAGATAGCAGATAGCTAGATATATGAACTTCGTTGGGTTTGACAGTGTAGGTGGAAATAATATTATCGGTGTTCGAAGAATTTCACATTTATAAACAAAAAATATTTATATTCAATATACCAAATCGTTTCTTTTTTATAGCTTAAAGTCATCAACAACCGTATATCATTTATTGACATTTTCATTTATTGTAGTTTCTGTAATTTGTTAAGATTAAGAAAGATTGGGGACTAGCAAGTTGCATCTGATTCTCTTACAGCGGCTCCGACATATGATAATTTTAGGAGTGGTTATTTAAGGCGCCAATTTTTATACTTAGTGGAATTGTTGAACAATATCTCCGAAGTAGTGGTTCTGCGTGGTATATCAACTGGGCGTTCCACTCTCCTGAGGACACGTCCGATAGCATTTCAGCTAATGTTCCCACACATGGTGAAATTGAACGAATTCTTACTTTTTATATCCTACACAACTTTAGTGGAGAGGGTATATTGGATTTCTGCTGATGTCTGTAACGCATAGAATAAATGGTCCAATAAGTACACCAATCGTTTAAGAATAATTTTCTGAAGCGATTAAGCCATGTACGCCTATACATGTTAAATTTGTAATTAAACTACAGGCAGCAATTTACAAGATAGTTGAAATTTTATATTTTTTGTTATCAGATAATTATTTCGCGTAGTCCAACTCTGAAAATGCTTGTATGCCCTTAATTCCTTTTTAAACACTTGTATTTTATTGAATTTAATGTCAACATATGACACATTTTTATACCCTACAGCACTTTAGTGAGGATGGTATATTGGGTTTATGCTGATGTTTGTAACCAATCGGCTCAGAAGCATTTTCTGAGTCGATTTAGCTATGTCCGTCAATCCATGTAAACCTCGTAATCAAACTACAGGTCGCAATTTTGAAGATAGTTCAATCAAATTATCTTATATTGTCCCAGGGACAAGGCCTATTGAAAATGGTTAAGATGTGTCCATTATTCCACCTAGCCCCCATACAACTGAACTTTGCAATCAAAATACAGGTCTTAATTTTGGAGATACTTCAATGAAATTTGGCACATAATCGTCTATGGTACCATAGACGAAGCCTGTTGAAATAGCCCCCATACAACTGAACCTGCCGAATAGGGCTTTTAAGTTCATAATTATATTTAATATACTCATATCTCGACAAAAAGCTGCAAAACCAAGTTCTATACTAGACTTGATGACCCTCACGAATTCAATTATAATAGGGCTTCATATGACCCTAGCCCCTACAAAAAGCCCCCATCAAAATTGCACAGCTTAAGTAAGTATATCTGAGGCAAGGTACAATTCAACTTTAATGCTTTATTAAGGCAACTAAATCACGTTATATTTTTGTAAAAGGTGTAGGGTTTTATATGGTCGGCCTCGCCTGGCTATAATTTCTTACTTGTTTATCATGGGTTATTCAAATCTAAATATTTGAAGTTTTAAGGTGTAAAGTTCCCAAATTTCCACGAGGACAAAATCTGTAAAAAGTCGAAACCCTGAACCAAGTTATAGTTTTCTCAAGAAATGAGTTGCGCTGGCTTCCGATTTTCTCCATCACATCTGCAATTTGAAATATTGTGTCTATTTTTGGTCTTTTATGAGACGTTACAACAGCGCTAGGACAAGGTAAAGTCTCTGTTATCTGAAAGTACATTCTATCAACTTTATAATAAAGGTTTAACAACTGATGTATCTCCTTTCTTCTTTGAGATATTTTCATCTAAAGCTTGAATACTCATAGTTTTCGGTATATTCATAGTATGTATACCCCCTACAATTTTATAGTGCAGAGCTACCAGAAAATGTTCGAATCGACTCAACTTTAATGAAGAATATCTTAGCAATTACAGCCGATTTTTAAACAATTTAATCATTCTATCAGAAATTTATTTCCCACACATATTTTACTTTTGCCAATATTCGCCGACGCAAATTAATCATTTGACATTTTCTGTTATAAATATAAAAATAAAACAAAAAGTTGTAAAACACTTAAATTAACATAAACTTTAAAGTTAATTTGAAATTATTATCGAAGAAGAAAAAAAAAACACTTAAATTAAACAAAAAACCAATAATTATATTGTTAAAAATCATCATCAACGACACTTAAATCAACGTAAAAAAATACAAAAGCTTTTGGAAAAAAATCCATAAACAATAATGAATGTAATGCACGAGTATCTATGAATAAATGTAAGTTTTTAGTTTGTATGTTTGTGTAAAACTTGCCACTACAACTACAAGCATTCATTGTTTCGGTTTTTTTTCTTAATTTTTTTATTCAAAGTTTTTACCCTCAATAAAAACTTTACAAAACATTTATTAAACAGATAGACGGCGAACGTACGGACGGACGGACAGACAAACAGACATTTGAACAACATATTAGCAAAAAGTGAAAAATTGAAAATTATGCCATGTAATGAAATGCAGACAGATAGACGGACATACATTTAGACAAAAAAAAAATACATGTAAAGAATGAGCGCAGCAAATATACACATATGAACAAATGAATGGATGGATCGTTGCATGGATAACATTTCAATTAAAACTCAGTTCAATTAAGCATTTGTAGTATGGAGTAGAAGAACTATAAAAGCAGTAAATACAAAATGACACTTTAAAAAAAAAAAAAATAATAATAACAATAAACTACAACAAAAATAAAAATTACAACTACATACTGCAAAAAGTGCATGTCAATATGAATGAGTTTTATGTTGAAAAAAAATGTTCATAATTTCAAAAATATTTTCATAAAAAAGAGTAACAGAGTGAGTTTTAAGAGTGTTATTATTAAAGAGATATTTTGGCTTAAATAAAATTCTCTTTGAGTTAGTTTTTATTTTATTAAAAACGGAATGAGTTGAATATTTTACTCTATTCTCCTATCAGAGTTGGAAAACCGAGAAATTTTACAAAGCTTTTAGGTTATATAAGGTTATATAAATAACCTAATAACCATTATGAGCAGTGATAATATATAAGCAGGAATAATATCATTCTAATATAGAATTAACCCTGTCAATGGTAAAAAGAGTGTTGCAGAGTTTAACTGCTCACTTTCCATGCTCTACATTCGTCTAAATCAGACTCCGTTGCATTATTAAAAGAGGCATTATGGGATTCTCTCGCCGATATTTTTAAGTCAGCTCCCGTTTTGCTGAATAGCTTTACGTTCGTCAGGTTAATTACCTCTAGCTACCTTCCCTTTAAAGCTAATACGTTCGCTTAATCGTTACTGGCTTCTTATCAGATACTCATGCGATATAAACCTAAATTCTGAAAAAGATTTAACTTAATCTCCTAATATTGTCCTAATTGTCTTCTGGCTGTCGGTCAATATGTTAACCTATATACATATATATACTAATCTGTTTCTAGGCTTTCAATATATAACTCCAGCTCGCTTAGCCCCTAATAAAGAGCAATTTGTGTAGCAATGAATTCCTATGGGTGTCTACTTCAATGTGTCACTTGACTATGCCATTCTACGGTGACAAACGTCACCCTAGAATGTCATGGTCGAATAAACCAGAAACAATCGACGCGCCTATGACTGTCGAAGCCATTTGTTAAGTTCATGTTATAATCTCCTTTATATGGACATTTTTATGTTGAATGAATCATTAATTGAAGGCGTTTATTATTCAGATTCATCACAACAAAAGTGGTTAAATTTTATTTCGACAAAGGCATGTTAATGATAGAAAAAGTGTTCTGTAACTATCATTTCTACATGATTGCTTTAAATTCTTCCAATCAGGATACATACCTTTAAATTAGTATCAGACTTACATCCGCTGAGTAGAGTTTTTCTTTTAAAATTGTTTTTGGTCTAACACAATGAAATTTCCCACTTTTTTTTTCATTTTCGTTGCCTCGAACGGCTGTATGAATGGTACTCCACCAGTAAATTCCAAGAGTTTTAATAGTCTCCACCAGGGTATAAACAGTTGAGGTTTAATGGTCTCCACCAGGGATTAAACAGTTGAGTTCTAATGGTCTCCACCAGGGTATAAACGTTTGGGTATTTTATGGTCTCCACCAATAAAACATAACCTTACTTGAGGTGATACGAAAGCACGAGGTTAATGTAGACAACATATAACTTTGAACAGTTATATGAAGTAATAAACTACACCAGTGCGAGCGAGACATAAAACTGCCGAAAGCCAGGCAACAAACACAAGCCTGAACGCGTTTAAGAAATAATCGCGATGACGCGAGAATTGTTCCCCAACTCAGACCTGAATTACGACTGGAAGTAAGGTTTTTGTAAAAAAAAAAATTATGAGAAAGAACATGGAATTTATTAAAAAATATTAAATGGAATACTTTTAAGTCAATAATTAATTATGCCAAAATAAATACATACTTCAAAAGGGAAATAACTCTATTTGGGTGTTGGCGATTATAATTTTATAGCAGACATTCCTTGAAAGTTTCTTTAAGAAGGACTAAACAGGACAAAGGGTTCCATAAGTATAGAATTTATATTTAATAAAAGCTTATTCCAATATTTAAGTTTTGAAATATGGATTTTTATGTGGTATTGGGGTATGACCGATCATATGATACCCTACAGCACTATGTAGTATGTAAAAATGTTAATTATTTTAAATAATAAACCATTTAAGCTGTTTATTGATTTGAAAAAAGTAATTTTCTGAGAGCTAGTAAGTGGCAAGGATAAAAATGGGTCTATCCTTACAAATTATTTAATATTGATAGAAATATTCTCCACAGCAAATTGAAGGCCCCTTCGGAAAATGACATTAACGCTCAGTACTGGAAACTTTTATGCAAACGTTAATCTTGTTAATGAATTGCATGAAAATTACTAATACGCTCACGGTTTAAACATTAATATTTTGTTAGTTCGAAAGATCTCGGTCCATAATTAATTTAAGCCATATTGCAAATATTAACCTAATATTTATAATGGGTATGTTCTCACTTGTTATTTCCTTAGTTGTTCGCAGCTGAAAAATTAACTGCTGTACGAAAGCTCGAAAATATAATGAGGTCTACAAATAGATTCTTGAATTTCTTGTAATTCGGCTCAAAAAATGACTGTCCTTAAATATTTCCATTCCTGGTTGTAGTCATAAAAGTTTTTCTTTCTCCTCTTTGTTTTTTATATGCATGAGATTTACTCAAAAGCTCAAACAATTACAAGTAGAAGTTTTTTTGATATCGTAGCTATAAAATTGTATGTATGTTTTGTATACTAAACAAGAATATATTTATTTATGTATCTAGTATATTTGATTTAATACCAGTTGATTGTGTATCGTTCATTTCATACATGCATTCATCCATCCATCCATCCATCCTTCTATTTATCCGTCCAACAATCCATTCATTCAACCAATAACAATAAAAAGTTGTCTGCAAAAGTAGGCGGAGTGCATTTGACGCTTTTTTATATAAATACTTCTAACTACTTTATACATACATATAAATGAATGTATGTTTGTTTGTAGTAGCAGTACTGGAAGCCTCAATCGGAGTGTCTTTTTAATGAAAAAATCCACCATGTGCTTTTTCTATTATTTGTTAAGTTGGTATCGGTTTTATTGTTTTTTACAGTTATTCAATTCCCTCTCAATTGGGGTGACATTTTGCAGTTTTTCCTAATTGAGAGCAAACATTTTAGGGATTTTTTCTTTTTTCCTTTTTAAATTCTGTCTATTTAATTTGTAATATATTCATGGTTTTATTTCATTTTAAAATTAGTTTATTAATTTTATTTGTAACGGATTTGTGTTTTAAACATTTTTTGTACAAAAAAATCTTAAATTTTCATGCGTACAGTAAAGCTACAAGAATATGGTCCAAGGACTAATGGCCTTAAAAAGGGTGATAAAATCTAGGATATCGTGAGTTTATAGGGAAATTGTTACAAAAGCTTTGACTTACCAGACAGTCGGCATGATTATCGGGATTCTAAGACTGACTACACAGAACAACTTTGATTTAACATCTTTCCATAATGCAAGGACGAAAAAGACCTACTAATAGCTTCTTTTACTATTATTGTGAAAAATCTTAATCGTACTTAGGTCATTGATATGCAGTCATGCCTATCACATTGAAAATGGTTGTTAAAGGTATTGCTAATCTTCACTGTCATCACTTTCAAATTGGAAACAGAAGGACTAAAAAATAATCATGGGAACATTCCGAAGCTGAAGCAATTCTTAGACATAGTAAATTTCGTCAAGTCAACCATAAACATATGTACATTAGTTGTTTCTTAATTTAAAATTTCACTGCCAACTTAAAAAAAAATAGTTTTATGAAGTTTATCCCTTATCAGATCTGAATGATATAGTTTTCGTATTATTTATGATAAAAATCTCCATATTTAGGTCATAACTATATAGACTATTAAAAATAAATTGATAAGAACAGTGTGAATTTAATACTAGATGAGTATTTTATAGTACTTAATCCAGCATGTAGCTGTGAGAAATCTCAAAAAACTTTAAGCTTAAAGCTTAGATATGAAGTAACTGACAAGATAACAGCTGAGGCAGGGCACAGAAAAGATAAAAAACTGTTTTTTGCTTTTACCCGTGTCGCGTTATTACTGCTATCACCATCGATATATTTCGTCTACCACCGCCCCATTGTGCTTTTTACACGCAGGTGATAATTAACGTATGTATATGAATTTACGGTCGCGTATACTTGCACTCAATTCAAGTACATGAGCAGCAATGGTTAGATATTGCTGCGCCATTGCATAACTTCCGAGATGCACTAGTTCCGTTAACAACCACGCAGATAGGAGAACTAGGTATACTGCCACTCTGTCAGGTATCTGTTATCATTAGGCTACACTCCCGAACTGAACTCGAAATGTAGATTTTACTGTACATCAGTCTTTTAACAGTACATCAAGACAGCATACCCTAAGACGGTTTTTTGACCTAAAGTCAAATCGGGTTGTTATGTGGAACTAAGTGTAGCAACGAATTGTCAACGGTATATGTGAACACCTACCTTGACGGCCTTATTTCACAGTGGTCTTTTCCATCCACTGGGTAGACTTGAAAACGCCCTGAATTCTTCAATGAAGAACTCAGGTGGCAATTTTTGTAAATGGATGTGCCGGTCCACCACTTTGCTGAAGTACTCGAGCTATCTAATCTCTTGCCATAGTAGCCCCGTTGCGGAATAACAGGCAGCATATCCTCAAGCCCTACGTACACCTCGACAAGGGAAAAGCAGTCACCGGAAGATGACCACCCTTATGATGTCATGAAAGATTGCATTATTTAAAATACCTTCCCCGTCATCTAATGAGCTATTGCAGACATATTTGGTAGTCCGAGATACCCAATGAAAGGATGGAAAGAAGGAGTCCTTCTTTATGAACTGATCTATGTGACAAAGAATGTAAAAAATTTCCAAAGTCAACAGATTTCAATAATTGCCTCGACAATTAGTCGCATAGCATGAGCACCATGAGCTAAGATGGCAGTACTAATCTCCAATATATGGAGACATTCTCGATCTTGCACCAATTTTCGCATTAGTTCATTTCCCATGGTCATAAATATCAATCTACGGGATGTCAGGCATCCTTTGAACCTGACAATTCCCCCGCATATACCGGCGGCCCACTATACGACCGGTAAGAAATACCGATCTAACCCATTAGGTAGAGGGTATATCAGTCCTTAAACCAACATTCTTTCCCCGAGATTTTTGGTATTAAAACACAGCCACCATCTGACCAGTCAGGCAACTGGCCACAAGTAGTACCAGATTATTTGGTGCTTTGGTAAGACCATATGCCAAATCATTCCAAGGCGAAGCCGAGGATACATTTGACATCACCAGTTTATAGTCCCGGCAGACTAGAGGTAGTGGTAACACCTCTATACCCCGGGATTGCAATAACACCAAGATGGAGATTTTCACCAAGGTAACATGACCCCGGAAGACTAAATGTAGGAAATATGTGCATATGATACGGGATGATTGGCGTGCTTGCTGTGTTAATAGATGTATGGTATTTTTTACAAGTGATAACATAGATTTTTCCTTTCTATTTTAGGTAAATTCAGGGTTTACTCTGTTTATATCAGATTAACTACTGTGTATTTTATGTGATCAAATCCTTATTTGATGCATTCGTATTTCAACCTATCGATTATATCTTTAGTTGATGTTTCCAAATCAACAGAGGGCATCCCATTCGCGTTGTTGAAATGGAAGTGATTTTTTTGAATCTCAGAAGTAAAGCAATGGGTCAGTAGGTAATGATAAGATGCAAAAAAATTAACAATATATAAGGTGACTTATTTTCAAACAATAGAAATTTCCAATGAGTCGCAAAGAAAAATCGGTCGATATCAAACTTCAATTTACTATTAGAATATGAGAATTCATGGCATTCTAAGCAGATGAATTCATAAATGATTCCGATAGATCTGGCATGGCTAATTATTAAACTATATTCCACCTCAGAAATCGCATTACGGTTATTAAGACATATGGCCTTTAGAGTTTATGGGAAAAAAAATAAGTTAAAGAAGTAAAATTACATAATGTCGTAATATACATTAGCATTCCCCCAAATTCCAATCGTATCATCACTTCGTACCTCCAACAAAGTCAATATATATTTACTAGTTTCCCTTATGTAATAATCAATGTGTAATAACAATTAAAATTTGTCAAATTAAAAGTCACGAATTTAAAATTATATTGTCTCCTACAACAAATTGATAAAAAACAACAACATTTAAAAAATCAATTAAAACTTTAACCCCTTGATACTATAAAGAAATCAAAACTAATAACAACACTCAGGAAAAAACGTTCATTAACTAAGTTTTTTTTTGTTTTTGTTAAGTTACTCAAACTCTGATAATTTTAACAAATTGCAATTTGTTACCGTAGACGCCCAATATGGACACAAAAAAAATATTAAAAAAAAATACACAAAAATAATAATGAAAATAAATTTAAACAAAAAATGACAAAAACAAATAAAGTAATTAAATTGTAAGTGCTCGTGTTTGTCTATTTGTTGTAGTTGCAAAGATAGATTTTTCAATTGTTGTGGAAAAAAAGAAAATGTTTTAAAACTAAATAAAGAAAATTACATTTTGTATATTGAAGAAGAATAAAACAATAAGAACAAAAAATGCAGTAAAACAAATGGATTAATAAACTACAAACAAACAAAATGAAAAACCATTATATCACAACACGTACGTATGGCTAGAAAACATAGAAATATGTACATTTATCCATGTTCTTGCTACAGACCAACATACTACATACACACACACACACTCATACACTCAATCAAGCAAATGAATAAAACAACAAAAATACTTTGCAACATTTACAAAATGTTTCGCATACTAGTTTTCGTATGTGATAGTATCTGTTGTTCATTAACTATGAAAATAGAAAAATCTGAGGGAATAAAAACTTTGAATGCAAAAGTATGTATTTGTTTACTTAAGGTGGGTATTAGAAGGTTGCAGAAGATTAGCTATAAGCAAGTCATATTCACAGGTTCGAAACATGTATGAATTTCCTAATATCGCTTAATTTATGGTCCCCGATATATCAGGGAAAAATAAGATCATAGATTTATGTTAGACATAAGTTTTAAATATAAATTTTTAAGCTTCAATATTTACGAAGTTTACGAAATTTTGCGAGCAACTTCCCAAGATTATGGATCTCCCATGTTACACAGGGTTTGTACTGGACAGATCTGCCCTATTGGAAGGGAGAACTACCTATGAATTTTATTATAATGGAGTGGGTACTGAAACTGCGTTTTGTCATATTAAGAGCATATCTTGTTCTGGCAAGCTTAAAGGTAATGTCGGACAGTCGAACTAGCCTTAACAGATCCTTTCAGCAATGTCTAACTATAGGAAAGTGTTATTATAAGAGCTTAGTGAGAGAAGCCGCGAATATTGAGGTCATATACTAACTTACAGGCTGACACTATCGCAAATATATCAGCCTGACAAATACTACAATTGTTGTTCTTCACAAAAGAATATATAATCCGCAGGGATTATAAAATCGTAATGTCAAATTTATCCACTGCCATTCCATGGAATGATTTTACGTGAACAATTGCCGTGTTGGCCTTATTTCACGGTGGTGACGACTCACCACCGCACCATTGTGCTTCTTACACGCAGGTGGCAATTTATGTATACGGAATTTCTGGTGTCCAGTTGTCCGTAGGCCTTGTCCTGGCCGGACAGTTGGTTGAGGGGAGAGAATGTTGGTTTAAGGACTTGTATATCTTGTATTCTTACCGGTCGCGAAGTGGGAAGCCGGTATATGCTGTCATCTCGTAGAGCGATCTTTATGATCATTTAACTGATGCGAAAATTGATGAATTGGGAAAATCTCCATATATTTGGGATTAGTACTGATTTAGTATGCCTTTTTACACTTTGGGGAAGTTCTTCGGTGCTGTTGCCATCTCAACAGGATATATTGATACATGCTATGGGACTAATTGTCGGGGCAATTATTGGAATAAATTGACTTTGGAAATTACTATTTTCTTTGTCACAAAGATTGGTTCATAAAAGAGGGATCTTGATGCATTTTATTGGGTATTTCGGACCATCAAATATGTCTCTAGGTGCTGTTGCCGAAACGACAGAGCCATCTCAGTCATTTGATGATGGGGATTTCATCCTTTTGGTATAGGGAATAACAATTTTAGTTTTAGTGGGAGATCGAACTAAAAACAAGTTTTTAATATCAGAATTCAAATTGCTGTTTCTTAAGTGATCTAACTTTTTTCAAGTCTGCTGGGAGGAGAAAGATAAACTAAATTTGGGCTATTAAGAAGAGTACTGGAAGTAACAACCATATGCATGAAAATGTGTTAAATAATATTGAAATAAACATATTTTTTCAACATTTATCTATCATCTATTAATGATGATCGTATGTAGGGTACACAAAAAATCAATCTAAAACTAAAAGCTGCAATAAGAAATTTATGTAATGTCACCATTTCATTCCAATCCAAATCGAGCAAAGTAAAGCCAAAGAAGACACAAACGAACAAATATTATTTGGTATACATTTGCTAAATGACAATGGTGACGATGATGATGATGACAATTGTGCTGATGATGGCGAGGATGAGGATGATACAAATACATAAATGCGATAACAATTGTTTGTTTTATTATTTTATATATTGATTGCACTCACTACTAGATAGTAGACGACACTTATTGCCAATGAAGAAGAACCAATACACGAAATAAGGTTGGGTAGAATGGCTTGACTGACTGACGACTGACTAAGTAGTTTTCAGAAGACAAAGAAAAATTAAAAAACGCGAGGCGCCATTAAGGCGTTGGTATTTTATGAATGAATGCAGAGAGCTAGAGCAGCCGGGAACAGAAGAAACAACAAGAAAAAAACTAAAGTTTTCATTAAGAAATTACTTGAGCTTTTTTTCTTAGTGCTTTTTGTTACTGGTAATTAAAAATTTTTATTGTAATAATGCAAGAAATCCCTATAAAAATTAAAATTACTTTATTAATCGTTTCACTTAAAGTTGCTACCAGTGTTGCATTTAATGAGTTTTATGATTAAAATGATGATATTTTATTTTATTTTTTGTTAGTTTTCAGTATGCAGCAGATATTTATGATTTTATTATAGACTCATTTTCCATCGATCAGTTGAATGTGGTGATTTTTAATTTTTTTAAGAATCATAATTGTTTTGAACATTTTATTTTAATTTATGTAATGATAAAATATTAATAAATTAAAAGTAAGTGAATTCAATAACAATGTCACAGAGCTTTATTAGAGTTGAAAAAAGTAAACCTTCTTAAATACATATATCATAAGTCTTAGGAAATATACCCTTGTCAAGTTCAAATCAGTCATAATCAAACAATTTATTCTGTTCTATGAAGTTTTATTAAATCGAATTTTTCCAGTTGTTAGAACATCGTCAAGTACCGGCAATTGACACAAAGGGATCTTTTTAATATTAGTTCATCAGTGAAAAATAAGATTCCGGTTATCCATGAGACTTGAATTTTAGTTTTACCTTCGATTCCTTCGATATCAGACAATTTTTTGGAAGTTTCGTTTGGCATTTCAAACGATTTTGCTTCGTGAAGGGTTTCCAAAGAAACTTTTCAAATTTCAGAGTATTTCCGTTACCAACGGTTTCTCCTGAGCAAATCTTCTCTTGTAAGGGAGAACTACCTTCGAGTTTTCGGGATGGATTATCTCCTCGATTGTAAGATTTCGATGTCGGTACTTGTTGTAGCAGCCCTACCAATCGACACTTTTATAAGTATGGAAAGGGCAGCCACCTGCATTTTTGGGGATAAAGTGGTAACCTCCTCCCTTGTAGGATATGACTTATTACATTTAGTTTTAATTTATAGTATCAGAATGGAATTTTAAGGAAGATACCATTATAACGTCATATTACTGGGATTCCGAAATCCAATCTTGATAAAAGTTCAATCCTGCTACATGTGATTCAGAATTGAAACTGATAATCGACGATAGATTAAGAACCAGCTATAAACCGTGTGCCTCGCTACTCTTTCTAAGATCTCGAGTGAGTTTTACATTTTTCTCTATAAAGCTCATCCCCGGTGGTTATAGACATTCTGCCGAGCTATGTTTCACTTAAGTCAAGGGAAAACAAACTGTCTATCACCTGGGATTCTTGTCTCTCCTGTGGATATTAAAAAAAGTTATGAGCCGAAATAGCCCAGCACCGGTTAGGAAATGTTAAAGCCAATGGTGTAATCGAAGATAGCTCTAAGCTACCTCAGTCTGTAAATATACATAGATGAGGGTTCCGACTCTGAAACTTAAGATGATAATAACAGCACATTCATAGCAAAACCAAAAAAAAAAATCGCAGTACTTCTAAAAAATTAACAGTTAGCATCACTTCAAAAGTAGTACAAGTACATTTTTTACCTTGATGTGATTTTTTTTAAATTGACAAGAATCGAAAAGAATAAAATTTTGATTGAAATTGAGGGCAACTTCCAAATAAAGAACACAAAAATTACATCCTGAGAATAACTTCAGATGTAGTGAATTTGGAACGAAATAAAAAGGACATCCCCCTATGACAAGCCTGTGTTAAAATAATCACATCTTTAGGTCTTTTTCAGTACTTCCATGGAGTAAATTCTTTTCACTTCTATGGGAGTTTTTTTTTGCTAGGGAGTGCTGGTAAAGCTGAACTACGTCAACCTCCAATATAAAAGTGTCTCAACAGAAGTCAACAGAGAAGAATCAATACGATTGAAGAGAAAAAGATCAGCATTTTAAGTCAAAGTTGTCAGGATAAGATACCGAGACAATCTTTCCTATGCAGTATACGATGTCGGTAATACTACAGGCAAAATTGCGGTAGGAAAACAGAGTACGTCAGAATATCTAATCAGAAATAAGGTAGAGAGTTATATCAAGTCAGGAACCCCTATCTAGATACTCCGAAGACGAATACTCAGCAGAAGCCCCAAAAAATACATCTTAAGTCAAAGTTTCCAAAATGAAATACCGAGACGATCTCTTCTATGGAGTATACGATACCAGGATTACCGGCAAAATTGCAATAGAAAAGGAGAGTTAGGTAGAAGATCTTGTCAGGGTCGTGCAATCGCTTCGAAGGGAAAACAACATGTAGTCCAAAATTAGTATGGGCTTAATGTTGCCACCTCAACAATGTGCTGGCACCCTAAAGAATTTGGTTTTACTAACGTAACACACTAATTTTTTGGACCACTACTCAGGGGATAATTCTTATTCATGCAGTGCATTATGCTGGATCTAGAAAAATATGTCTGTTGTGGAAGGGAGGATAGAGTGAGTAGTGTTTGTGGACATTTGATTTAAACCTTTTCACATCGAAAGTGACGGCAAATACTTCTGCGGAAAGTTTGTTTTTTGTTTGAATTTTCCCTATAATGTGTTGTGTGGTCCACTGGCCAATCGACCACAAATGGGTGTATTCTTGATGACAGTCGTGTGCTGCGAGTTCCCTAATTCGTGTGCGGAAACGAGTTCCCTAATTTCAGAGGAACACATTCCGTTATAGTATCGATAGAACACTGAATTACACCCCATGTAGCGACGGTGCTCCAGTGAGTCAATAGTTGGACACCCTACTGTCACTGATATGTTTTGTGGGTATCTCGCCTACTTGAAATTCTGAAATAAAAAGTAGATTTTATGTTCTACCACACATACAAAGAGACTTCTTAAAATAATGAGAAAAACGGTGTTATTATTCCGGATATAACATATGAGTACTCTAGCTGTCTCAGTTTTTGAATACGCGACTTTTAATGCGTATTTTGTGGGCGTGGCAACTAGCCTAGTTGATATTTCGAATTAAAAAGTAGCAAAGAGAAAAAACTCTTTGTTAAAATGTTGGATTTAACATAATCTTCTTAACATAACATTTTCCATGAAAGTGAACTCACAACCAAGTGGACCTTATACAATCTTACCTAACACATGATGTTGCCATATAAAAGCACATATAATGACCGTCATCTAAAAACATTTTTTTTGGTTTTCTATTCTAATATACATTTTTCAATATCACAATAATATTGACAAACATTTTTCAAATGTTAACAATGGCATTGTCTAAAATTTATTAGACTGTTATAAGAAACATACACTTTTGTGATTAGAGGATGCATGAATAAGGAAAAAAGAAAAACCTAACACAACTCCCACATGTAGAGCTAAGTATTAAGCCTTCAGGCAGGCATATGAAGGTTATCGATAGTTGTATTAAAAGAAAAGTTAAATCACTGCGCACCACCACCAACAATATTTTGACATTATTTTAAACATTATTTTGCAATTAACCTTTAACTGTAACATGTTTAACAAGATCTTTAACTTTTCAATGCAAAAGAAAAAAACAAATGTTTAAAAAGAGAAAACAACCACAAAAACTGCTACTGAAATCTTTCAGAATCTCCGCGGAAAAAATTTTCTTCTTTTACTATTAAAAATTTACGAAAACAAAACGTACAAACAGCCAAACAACAATAACAAGATGTTAAACATGAATATCTTGAATGCAAACATCATGTTGTACTGTAAGTGCAACATCACAGTATAGGGTATTTGTTTAGGGGCCAAAGCAAAGTGAAATGAGGTTTCAGTAAACGTTCCCCTGCAAAAAAAAAGAACATCCGAAGAAGCGAAAAAGAAGTAGAATTTACTCCATGAAAGTACTGAAAAATACCTTATGAAGTTCTGATTTTAACACAGGCTTGTCATAAGAGGGATGTCCTTTTTATTTGATTCTAAATTCACTGCACCTGAAGTCATTCTTAAGAAGTAATTTTTATTACACGCATTCACAATTAACTCCAAGAGAAAATTTGTTTGATTCAAAAAATATTAGTATAAAATAATTTACCTTGAACCCTTTAACAAATGTCCTTCACTGTTGTCTGTTTAAATACTTACTAAAATTGTAAACATGTCAAATAAGTAACAACCATTTAATTTAAACATGCATCTTTCATGTGCATAATACAACCTACGATCGTCGTTTTGTATCCAACATTCATGCCACAACATCAGTACAACACAAACCAGACAGACACACACTCAACAACTTGGCTAAAATAACAACAAATATAATGAAAAACAAAAAAGAAAAGAAGCTTTGAATGAAAATAAAACAAAAAAAAAAACTTCATACAACTAAAGATCGTGTTAACTATGTTAAGATCTTGTGTTTTTGATAAAAATCTGTGTATTTTATTCCATCTATAAGCGCCAGTCTGTGATTTAGATTCTTATCATTTTATTGTGTAATACTCTCGTATAGTTTTAGGTCATTATCATTCTTTTACAGCTAAGGGGGGGATCTAAGCTTATTTCTTTGTGGTAGGTTTAATCTTTGATTAGTGTTTTTATTTTTTTGCTTTTTCATAAAGTTAGTGACAAAAAATGTAGATCAGTAATGTGAGGATATTTTTCATTTTTTTATATTAATTTAAATCCAAATCGATTAGAAATCAATCAAAAAAAGATAAATTGATTTTGTAAGAAGAAAATTTTATGGACTTTAGTTTTCATAACGCAATCGATAGCCTTTTCAAAAGTACTAGGGTTAATACGAGAACACATATTACAACAAATCTGAAAAAATATACCTAGGTCACTACCTAGGACCTGTTGTGTAACCTTTTACACCAACAATTTCTTTAGAAAAACCTTATAGTGAATTATGAAAAGAATAATAAAATTTTCAAAATTTAGTTTCATGGTTGTAGTTCCTCGGAACTTGAGGCATTAAATCCCAGCAAAAAACTTCCATAACAACTTATTTTTCAATAACTATTTACTTCCCGTCTGCATTACTTTGGAGTACTCGAGTAATGGTTTTCTTTTGCACATTTTATTTAATTGCGTGTTAAGAATTGTGTTAATTTTAATAATTTGGCCCAAGTGGCTAAATGGGGCTATCGGATTTTCTTTGCAGAATAAGTATATCCCAGAGCCAAGCTTACCAGTCCACTGGTAATCTCTGTTGTCGCCAAACTCAACTAACTATTATAAATACTCCATAATAGTACGAACTTCCGACTGATAAACTACACGGTACCTCCCAGATTCCCAGTTTTGGGGAGAAAACCGAGATGTTCTCTAACACTCCGCAAGGACACCTCGCATCATAAATATTTATTTTTCTGTGCATAACGATGATTCAGTTTAGCCCATAGTCATTAAAAGCTCCTTGAATATCAAGAGAGGTTGCAGGTTGTATATACAATTTGCCACCGAGGATTCCTCTATGTATTCTACAACCTTAAGATGTCGGAGTGCTTTACGTCAACCACTGCCGTGTTGACCTTATTTCAAAATAGTACCTTTCCAATCACTAAGTGAGATGACTAGACGACTTACAAACGCCTCTATGTGTTTATTATATGCCGGTGACAATTTTTGTTAATGGTTCTGCCGGTTGAGTGCTCAAGCACTCGAGCTATCTAATCTCTGATCTTGTAATGGTATCTGTTTGGTCGGCAACACCACCAAGAGACATATTGCGAGGAGTCTGTTCCAATTGAAAGAGAACAAAGTGAATCTAAAACATTCAAAGAAAGAAAATCTAATGTTATCACTTGTATAGTGTCCCAACAAAAAAAGAACTTCCAAAGAAGCGAAAAAGAAGTAGAATTTACTCTATGGGAGTACTGAGTGCTCAAGCACTCAAGCTATCGAATCTCAAGCTATCTTATCACTGATCAAGTGTTGGTATCTTTTTCTCTTGAGACGCATCCCGAGGATTCTGTTCCAATTGAAAGAGAACAAAGTCAACCCTGAACATACAAAGAAAATAATATCTAATCACTTATCACTTGTATAAAATACGTTTCATCCATCATTATTCAATCCAACACAATTCTTATTCTAGAGAACAACATCAGACACACTTATCCTAGGTATATGGTAAGTAAGTTCCGTTTACCTCTTTATTGATCCTGTATGGTATGCAGTGAACACTAAACTCATTACCAACGCTTAGTACCGAGAATCGGGACAAGAAAAAAAATTTGAAACTCTGGCTTGCAGGCTGGAGAAGCCCGTTATATCAAATTATGTCGTTCTGAGGATCGACCACATGCTAAACCATTCCAAGAAAAGGCTGACTAAAGTTACTGATAACACCAATTTTCTCCGAGAATACAACAACACTAAGATGGGTTTTTTCATCAAGGTAACGTGATCATGATAAACATGTTATAAAGAGGTAACTCCCCTCTTGCGAACTGCCTTCAAAGCTGTTTATATTAGAAATGAGTATAGAGGAATAACACCTTCATATGCAAGTGTCCCGTAAAATGCCAACACTTCCAATAGCATTAAACTGTACAAAACAAGTGATCGTTCTATTAACCATACTACTTGGTAGAATTCTATCTCTGACAGACTCCAATTCTTTATGTATCAGTTTCTTTATGGTTCATGTTATACCTATTGAAAATTAGAGTTCATCAGAAATTTGCTAGTCTCTCAAATATACGATACACCCAAATGTCCTAATGTTCGTAACATCGCTAGTTGATTTGTATACCCACCATCAAACAAGATGGGAGTTTATTGATTTTGTCATTCCGTTTGTAACACATCGAAATATTGGTCATAAAGCCATAAAAGTATATATATATTCCGGGTCCTTATTAAATTTTAAGACGATGTAGCCATGTCTGTCGGTCTGTCTGTTGAAATCACGATAGGAACCACACGAGCTAGACAGACTATCGAGAGTTTTAACGTGAGCAACTGCCGTGTCGGCCTTATCCCACGGTGGTCTTTTTCATCCACAGGGTAGACTTGAGAACGGTCTACCATCGCCCCTTTGTCTTCAATGAAGACTCTGTGGGGTATCTGTTGATTTTCGGCAACAGCACCGAACTTATCCCGAAATATTGACTATTATCATGCATCAGTCTTTTAACCGCCACTTACTCTTCCCGCGAATTTGGGTTTAAACCACAGCCACTACGTGGATCCCGATGGAACCTCAACCAACTGACCAGCCAGGACATAGTCCTGCGGGCAACTGGCCACCCGTAGTACCAGATTATGCGGTGCTCTGGTCTGACCTCTGCCAATCTATGCAAGGACTAAGCCAAACAGTAGACTGAAACAACCAATTTTTCAGTCCCGGTCAGACCGGAGGTATTGGGCACCTCTTTATACCCCGGGATTGTAATAACATCAAAGCGGAGGTCTCGCCAAGGTAACAAGCCCCCGGGGGGAACACGAGCTAGACAGTTGAAATTTTGCGCAAATATTCCCTATTGCTAAGGTTTGTTTGGTATTGAAAAAGCGCCATATCGATCCATTTTTTCGGAAAGCCACCATACAAGTAAGTGGACCTCTTGAAAACATCTTTAACGGGCATAACTTCTTTAGAAGTACGAGTATAGCGATGAAATTCGACATATGAGCCAAAATCTTTCTTCCAAATTTTTTGAGGATCAGTCCACAATTGACCTTTCAACCCATATAAGGTCCCCTTCAAAAAATGACTTCAACACTCACTACTGGCCTAAAAATTCAAGTGTAGCTATGAAATTAGGTGTAAGTATGTTTCTTACGAAGAAAAACTTTTTGACCAATATTTCTTAAACTTTTAACCATTTTTTTAAGGATCAACTCTTAAGTGACCTTACCCATTCTGAAACTGACTTTAACGCTCATTACTGGCTAAAATATATAAAATTTTATAAAATTAAGTTCCTCCAAAATCTCTTTACAAACATTTATGTGGATAGATCCATAATAGACCTTACTTCCCCTATTGGGTTCACTTCAGGAAATGGCTTTAAAGCTCATTACTGTTTAAAAAATGCGAGTATAGCGATAAAATGTGATACAAGTAAGTAAGTTTCTCACGAGCGAAAATCTCTCTACCAAATTGTATGTGGATCGGTTCATAATTGTCCCTACTCCCTATATAAGGTCACCTTCAGAAAATTACTTAAACGATCATTACTGGCTTAAAAATATGAGTTATGAAATACGGTTATAAAATTTGCTCCAAATTTCATGCGGAATGTGTCGGTAAGTCATTATAAATATAAGACGCATATAAAGGACCTCTACAGAAAATTACTCATACGCTCACGAAATATTTGGTTTTTAAAAATTAACCCAGTAGTTCGACGGGACAGTCCTGAACTGTCCACTTAACCTACTACTTGTGGTGGCCCCTAGCCACCTGACTACCCAGGTGACCAACTATTTTAACATGGGCTTGTCCTACGAGGAAGTCATTCGTCAATCTACACCCTACAAAGAGACAGTTAAGAGACGATTGATTCCGCTCTCGCTTACAAAGGGAACAATAAAGTGACGACAGTCTTCATTCTCGTTTACAAAGAGTTTATTTGTGACCAAAGACCAAAAACATACGAATTGGAGTCAGCCAGGTGGTAAGATATTAATGGAACTAAAATTTAAAAATTTCAAGTGTCTACTCTCTAGAATACTATGGGACAATAATGTGACGATCTATATAAATTTGAGTCAACCAGATGGTGGCATATTAGTAGAAAGTAATAATCATTTCTCCAAAAGATGGGTAAAATAACTACTTTCGGAAGTACGAAAAAAACAACTTTTAAGAGTATATTCTCTAGGTTACTTGAGGACACTAAAGAGACGACTGTCTCCGCTACCGCTTACAAAGAACACTAAAGTTACTACTGTCTTCATTCTCGATTACAAAGGGTACATTCGTGACGAATGACCCAAAACATTCCAATTACGATCATCCAGGTGGTTAACTATTAGTGGAAATTACAGTTTTTTTCGTATGCATTGACTCTTTGTCGAACTGCTGAAAATATATTGTTAGTTCAAAAGAGCTCGGTCCATAATTAACTTAAGTCATATTCCAAATATCACCCTGCTGTTTATAGGGAAGCATTCCTTTTACGGCATACGGTTTGATGTGTGTTAGTGGCCATATCTGAATATAACACTCTTAGATGTTTACTTTTGATTTCTATATAAATTTAATGATATCAATCTTATGGTTATATTTCCTAATACAAGACCCTTAAAAATTTCCAAAAGTTAAAAAAGTGCATTATTTTTTATAATCAATCATTAGCTAAATACATAAGATATGTATGCATGTAGTATATTCCACTTTCCTGTTGCTCTGTCCTTAAAAAAATACAATACAATCGTAAAGACGAAAAGTTTATGAGACAGAAAAACAATTAAGTTTTCTTAACATTTTATGAGCATTTCGGGGGCAGCTACTGTGTGGTGCAACTTAAATTATTTTCTTTTCGTTGTTTTTTTTTTTCTTCTTTATTTGATGATTTGCAACTTGTGGTAGTCAGTCAAATTAAAACATACAATTTATGAGAATGGCTGCGTAATTGAAACTACTTGAACTACTAAGATTAGTATTTACTACTTTTGAAAGTTGAAAGCTTCCTCAGTTTCGAATACTTTTAACTGTTTTGGTATGATGGTTTTTTAAAACAGGCGAGTAAATTCTTGTAACGAATTTAAGTAATCAAGCCGTTTGTATAGATACTACAGATAAATATAAAAAGTATGTGAATGACCATTTCGAATTTTACAACTTTAACTTCATTAACTGGCAGCTGATGGATGTTGAGTGATTGTTATACAAAAGTTTGTATACTTTAGAATATGAGGAAAAGATCGTATTTAAGCATGTACTTAGGTATAACTGTTTATTTTGTTTATACATTTATAAAGTTTTACTGACAATTACAGGAAAAATTAGCAGAAAAATATGGATCTAAACCTGACAAATTTAATAAAAAAGGGGTATATTGATGTAATCCTTCCATTTTTAACATATTTTAAAAATTGATCTTAGACCCATAAAAGTTTATATATATTTTTTTCTCCTTATTAAATTCTAAGATCTAACCAAGTCTGTCCGTCATCTAAAAGTTAAAACTTTACCCAATTATTATTAACAGGTAAGGTTTGTTTGTATTAAAAGTGGCCACGTTTTTGTAATGCCCCCTAACAAGTAACCCCCGGAAAACAATTTTGACAGTCATTATTGGTTTAAGTGCCAGTATAGCGATAGAAATCCACAGAAACAATACTTATGTGAACATAAAATGATTTTAAAGCTCATGACTGGAGTACAGCGATAAAATTTGACGTAAACAAGTTTTTTATGAGCCAAAATCTCTTTACCAACTTTTGTAAGGATCGGTCTACCCCCATGTAAGCTCCCCTTTAGAAAATGACTTTAAAACTCGTTACTGACTCAGAAATGCAAGCACAGTGATGAAATTCAACATAAACAAGTTTTGTATGTGCCAAAATCTTTCTACAAACTTTTGAGAGGATCAGTCTACCCCATCATATAAGGTCCTCTCCAGAAAATTACTTTAACGCTCTTCACTGCTTCAGAATTGCGAGTACAACGATAAAATTTGACATAAACAAGTTTTGTATGAGTCAAGATTGTTCTACCAACTTTTGTGGGGATCGGTCTATATTAGACCCTACCTACCGTACAAAGTCCAATTCAGAAATCGACTTTACCGCTTAAAATTTTCAACAAAAACATGTTTTTTATGAACTAAAATCTTTCTACCTATGAGGATCGGTCAATAATTATAAGCCTTTTAAAAAAAGCAGTTTATTTTATTTGGAGGAATACGATCATAAATAAGGTAGATATATTTTGTGGGTATTGGATCCGCATATAAGATCTCCTACGGAAAATTACCTTAACGTTAATAACCGACTTAATAATACTTGTATAGTGACGAAATTTGTCATAAAGAATTTTTCGGAAACAAAATTCTCTACCAAGTTGAAAGAGGATAAGCTCGGATTTGACCTTTATAAATCCAATATAAGGAAAATGATCTTAAAAATAAATAAAATATGTACAGGGATAATATTCAGCACAAACAATTTTCAAAAATCGTATTACCTTAAGCTCTCCATTAAGGTCCACTTTAGAAAATTACTTTAAGTCTTAAAATTCGCTAATAACACTGGAACTATACCCAGCAAAAAGAACTTCCGAAGAAGCGAAAAAGAAGTAGAATTTACTTCTAAAAAAGACCTAAAGAAGTTATGAATTTAACACAGGCTTGTCATAGGAGGGATGTTCTTTTTATTTGATTCCAAATTCACTGCATCTGAAGTCATTCTCAGAAAGTAATTTGTATGTTCTTTTTCGGAAGTTGTTAGGAAATGAAATTGTAGTATTATAGAATACAACCAATTTGATTAAAATAATATTAAAATAAAAAAATAACTACACGCATTTATCTATTAACTCCAAAATGAAATTGTTTTCAGTACAATAAATATACCTTAAATTAAAAAAAAAATGTTGATTATTTTTGCTTCTTTGGACGACAATAAACTTCATTCCCACTGAAGTTAAAAAAAATTCAATTAGTGCTACTTTTGAAGTGGTGATATATGTTATTCTTTTGGAAGTATTTCGTTTTATTTTTGCTTAGTAGTGACGCAAATCGTCATAAAAAATTTGTAAAAATAATACTCAAAACAAATTAATTTATAAACATTATTCTCATTATCAAAACCTGTCTATCTGTCTGTTATCATCGTTTACTGACCATTTAAATTAAACTTTAATTAGGCCTCTACACAATTTGAATGTACAACTATTAAGGTCTCAAAAGAATTTTTAAACTAATTGTTTACAATTTATAATAATTTAAAGGCAAAAAAATGTATATATTTTTCTACTATTTTTATTTCACAACCCCTATTTAGTTTATGACCAAAATGACCATTTATTTTATTCATGTTTCTATTTGTCTTTATGTTTGCTTTGGGATTTGTTTTGTTAACAAAGTGCTCAACATTAGTTTTTAATGTCCTTAACGAATCTTGTGTCGTTTTTTGTTCATTTTTCTAGCTTTTTGATTCTTTTATGAATTTGTCTGCATTTTGTTTGAATCTAGTGAAATTTTGATGTGCTGTCTGCAAGCGATTTATACGGCATTTATATTAAAAAAATCTTGGACCATTAATAAAAATAATGAATGTTTGTAACTGATTCTAACGTGTTGTTAAAAATTTACTGGGCTATGTGTTGATTTGCTATGTTTCTGTTTATATAAAGAGAAAATCGGTTAACTATTGGGAAACAATTCGGAAACAATTGTCTGTTTGTGTTCCGAATCGGAATAAAAATGAAATTACGGTTAATAGAATACATATAACACTTTTATTTTTCATATTTATTAATTAAGAGTCCCACTGTGTTATTGCTAGTAATCAAATAACACATCCCCTTTTGAAATATGACAAATGTCAAAGATGACAAGTATTAAAAGCTCAAATATATACCAGATATATTATATACATATATATCTCTTTGCTCAGATAACACATGCAAACCCAATAAACAAAGTAAAATTTTCTTATTGAGTCCCACTTAATCCTAATCTGGCCATAGAATTACATCTGAAATATCGTATCCAGATGTTTGAAAAAAAGCAAATTTAACTTTATTCGGCAAAAGTTGTATACTATCTGAAAGCCTAATCAATCAGCTTTAAAATAAAGGATTAACATCAAGCATTTCCTATGAAAACACCTTTTGAGTTGTTTTAAAATCTGTTGTAGTTGTTGAGATATCATCCGCTGAAGTCGACGGATGGATAGACAATGTTAAATTGAATCAGAAATCTATTTTGAGTCGATTGGAGAATCGTTAGGTAGATGTGGGTTCGTCAGATTCGGATTCAGCGCTGATCAATCCTATAGAATCATCTAACTTGTTATTAGGTATTCGACCTTTTTTACATTTTGTCGGCATGTGAAATAGAATAAACGAAAAAATTATGACAACTTCATATCGCGTTAGGTACCAGCGTTCTGCACTAAACGTCAACAGGAGCTAGAAGAGAACTGGCAAAAACTTTTTTATATTTTACAAACGATATTTACTTTTTGTACCAGTCTCTGCTGTAAATACTTTCAATTCTTTAGTAGAAATAAATGCAATGTCATTTAACTACTGTTGCTAATGCTGAAACTATTCTTATTTGCTATATCCTTACAGTAGACATTTCCTGTTTGTATTGCTTTTCCTCACTACCATCAATAATGTTGATTAGTTTATCTGGTTTTGCGTGGACGTTTACATGTGTGGGCAGTGAAACTACATGTACATTCATTTATATTATTTATTATAAACATTTGAAGAAACAGCCCCGTCAATACGAGGCAGTCAATATCAAAGCTGTGTTAATTTCCTTTTCTGTCGTTGATACGCTGGTTTTAAGAGAACTTTATTAGCCGGAGATAAAACAGCGGGCCTTTTGATTAATGAATTTGCGACCTCAACTTATAAACATGTTTAAACTTTCTATGATCAGTGAAAGCGACGAAATGATAACTTGCTCTTATTTATATAACGAATCACATAACATAACATAGTAGAAAACAAGTAAGAAATTATAGTTGTGGACATTTAAGTCAAAATTTGATGGATGTTTTTTATAGGGGCTAGGGTCAATAAATTATAAAGTAATTTAAAGGGTCACAAAGGCTAGTATAAAACTTGGTTTTGCTGCATTTTGTCGTGATAAGAGTATATTAAACATAATTATGAACTTAAAAACCCTATTTGGCGGGTTCAATTGTATGGGGCCTAAGTGAAATAATGGACCGATGTTAACCATTTTCAACAGGTTTCGTTTACGGCAACATGTCAGATCATGTGCCAAATTTCATTGAATTATCTCCAAAATTGCGACCTGTTTAATTAAAAGGTTTACAAACCCTATTCGGGGGTTCAGTTGTATAGGGGCTAGGTGAAATAATAATCCGATCTTTACAATTTTCAATAAGCTTCGTCCTTGGAACAATAGAAGATCATGTACCGAATTTAATAAATAGATGATAGATAGATAGATAGATAGATAGATAGATAGATAGATAGATAGATAGATAGATAGATAGATAGATAGATGGATAGATAGATAGATAGATAGATAGATAGATAGATAGATAGATAGATAGATAGATAGATAGATAGATAGATAGATAGATAGATAGATAGATAGATAGATAGATAGATAGATATATAGATAGATAGATAGATAGATAGATAGATAGATAGATAGATAGATATAGATAGATAGATAGATAGATAGATAGATATATAGATAGATAGATAGATAGATAGATAGATAGATAGATAGATAGATAGATAGATAGATAGATAGATAGATAGATAGATAGATAGATAGATAGATAGATAGATAGACAGATAGATAGATGGATAAATAGATAGATAGATAGATAGATAGATAGATAGATAGATATATAGATAGATAGATAGATAGGTAGATAGATAGATAGATAGATAGATAGATAGATAGATAGATAGATAGATAGATAGATAGATATATAGATAGATAGATAGATAGATAGATAGATAGATAGATAGATAGATAGATAGATAGATAGATAGATAGATAGATAGATAGATAGATAGATAGGTAGATAGATAGATAGATAGATAGATAGATAGATAGATAGATAGATAGATAGATAGATAGATAGATTGATAGATAGATAGATAGATAGATAGATAGATAGATAGATAGATAGATAGAAAGATAGATAGATAGATAGATAGATAGATAGATAGATAGATAGATAGATAGATGATATATAGTTAGTTAGTTAGTTATTTAGTTAGTTAGTTAGTTAGTTAGTTAGTTAGTTAGTTAGTTAGTTAGTTAGTTAGTTTTATTTATTTATTTAGTTAGTTAGTTAGTTAGTTAGTTAGTTAGTTAGTTAGTTAGTTAGTTAGTTAGTTAGTTAGTTAGTTAGTTAGTTAGTTAGTTAGTTATTTAGTTAGTTAGTTAGTTAGTTAGTTAGTTAGTTAGTTAGTTAGTCAGTTAGTAAGTCAGTTAGTTAGTTAGTTAGTTAGTTAGTTAGTTAGTTAGTTAGTTAGTTAGTTAGTTAGTTAGGTAGTTAGTTAGTTAGTTAGTTAGTTAGTTAGTTAATTAGTTTAGTTAGTTAGTTAGTTAGTTAGTTAGTTAGTTAGTTAGTTAGTTAGTTAATTAGTTAGTTAGTTAGTTAGTTAGTTAGTTAGTTAGTTAGTTAGTTAGTTAGTTAGGTAGGTAGTTAGTTAGTACTAAACTAAATAGAGAGTATAGAGTCTGTAAGTAGACCTTATTTCCAGGGTCATAACCCTGTCTTTTCCTTAACTTTTTTATATGTTTTGGATGCTTTTTTCTATAAATAGGTAATATCCATATCGACTTCGCAATAAAGAATTAAATATTTTTTTTTCCCATAACATAGATTAGTTTGTTATGGGAAAAAAAATTCTAACGTTACTGACTGACTGATTGACTGATTCATCATCGCACAGCCTAAACGGTTAAAGCTAATGAGCTGAAATTTGGACAGGGGGTTGGTATCCCACCAGATAGATCCACTAATACTTGATTTTTGGAAATTCGAATGTTTAGGGTGTAAAAAAGGGTAAAATCGGTAACCTCATATCTCCTAAACTAGAAAAGATACAAAAATAGTTTAAAGCTTATCGTCGTTCATTTAAAAAATAAGCGGACAGGTGTCTGGTACTTTTTTTCAATTTCGGCCCCTTTAGGGAATAAACGGGTAAAAACTGTATTTTGGTACTTTTTTTGCACCCCATGTATCTTTTAAACCAGTGAACATTCAAACAATATTTTTGACTCCTTCATAACTTGTCGAAAAAATAAAAATATAATAAAATCTTTTTGGTTATTCGGATGTTTAAGGGGTGAAAATTGTACCTATTTTTGGTACTTTTTTTATAAAACATTGATTTTGTTTTATTAACTTATACATATAAATACGTAATAACGGGCTCCCACTACGATGTTGCAACATTTTGGAATAGAATTTTTATTTCGTTAATGGGTAGAAAAAAAGTACCAAAAGTGGTAAAAATTGGAAATTTGATTTTATTCAAACACAATGATCCAATTTAGATAAAATTTTTAGATTTAGAAACACTAAATATGCTAATGAGGTGTTATTTGGAAACCCGGTACCAAGTGATATTTTTTGGTACTTTTTCATTCTCCATCTGGTAGTTTTTGAGTTTTCTTTGATATTGAAATCGAAACATGAAATTAATAATAAAGAGACTTTTCGGTACTTTTTCGTTCTACACAGGTATTTTCTTGAGTTTTCTTTAAAATTAAACCTAGAAGCATGAAATTAAGCATGTAGGGCCCGGAGTATGTGAGAATCTATAAAAGGGGACTTTTTGGAACTTTTTCGTACTTCGACTGGTACTTTTTGAATTTTCTATAATATTGAACCTAGAAACATGAAATTAAGCATGTAGAGCACGTAGTAAATGAGAATCTATTAAAGCGGACTTTTTGGTACTTTTTCGTTCTACAAAAAGTACTTTTTGAGTTTTCTATAAAATTTAACCTAGAAAAATGAAATTAAGCATGTAGAGCCCGGAGAAAATGAGAATCTATTAAAGGGGACTTTTTGGTACTTTTTCAAAAGGCACTTTTTGAATTTCCTATAATATTGAACCTAGAAACATGAAATTAAGTATGTAGAGCCCGGAGTAAATGAGAATCTATAAAAGGGGATTTTTCGTTCATCAAAAGGTACTTTTTGAATTTTTTATAATATTGAACCTAGAAACATGAAATTAAGTATGAGGCTGGATTAAGTGAGAATATATAAAAGGGGACTTTTTGAAACCTTTCGTTCTTCAAAAGGTACTTTTTGGATTTTTGTATAATATTGAACCTAGAAACGTGAAATTAAGCATGTAGAGCCCGGATTAAGTGAGGACTTATAAGAGGGGACTTTTTGGTACTTTTCCGTTCTTTGAAAGGTACATTTTGAATTTTCTATAATATTGAACCTAGAAACGTGAAATTAAGCGTTTAGAGCCTGGATTAAGTGAGAAACTATAAAAGGGCACTTTTTGGTACTTTTTCGGTCTTCAAAAGGTAATTTTTGTGTTTTTTATAATATTGATCCTAGAAACATGAAATTAAGCATGTAGAGCACGTAGAAAATGAGAATCTGTAAAAGCGGACTTTTTGGTACTTTTTCGTTCTACAAAAGGTACTTTTTGAGTTTTCTATAAAATTTAACCTAGAAAAATGAAATTAAGCATGTAAACCCCGGAGTAAATGAGAATCTATAAAGGGGACTTTTTGGCACTTTTTCGTTCTTCAAAAGGTACTTTTTGAATTTCCTATAATATTGAACCTAGAAACATGAAATTAAGAATGTAGAGCCCGGAGTAAATGAGAATCTATAAAAGGGGACTTTTTGGTATTTTTTCGTTCTTCAAAAGGTACTTTTTGAATTTCCTATAATATTGAACCTAGAAACATGAAATTAAGCATGTGGAGCCCGGAGTTAATTAGAATCTATAAAAGCAATCAGGGACTTGAGTGAATGAAAATTTAAACTGGAATATTTTCTGATACTTTTTGAATTTTCTATAATATTGAACTTAGGAACATGAAATTAAATAAAATAGGTCCTTTGGTACTTTTTCGTACTTCACTGGTACTGGTACTTTTAGAGCTTTCTAAAATAGTGAATATATAAACATAAAATTAAACACGCAGTATCCTAATTGAACGAAAATTGAAAAAGCATACTCTGGTACTTTTTTGTTCTTTTACTAATACTTTTCGAATTTTCTATAATATTGAACCTAAAAACATTAAATTGGACATGTAGCTTCCTGATTGTATAAAAATCTTTATGCGATTTTTTGGTTTCTGGTTGAAAATTAAACATGCGTCATCATGATTTAATGAAAATATATAAAAAGGTACTCTCTGGTACTTTTTCGTTCTTCAACTGTTTTTTTTTTTCTAATTTTCTGTAATATTGAGACTAGAATCATAAAATCAAACTTAAAGAGTTCTCTAAAAGGGGAATTTTTGATATTGCAGATATATATACATTTACAATAATGATTTTTATTTTATTCCATTACGATGAGGGTAGCGAAGCACACTGGGTATAGCTAGTAATAAATAATATTTGAAAGAAATTACTTTTTGCATATCAGTTTGTACCATTTTTTTCGGTTAAACATAATCCAATGGCGTCATCCTGATTTAATGAAAATATATAAAAAGGCACTCTCTGGTACTTTTTCGTTCTTCAACTGTTTTTTTTTCTAATTTTCTGTAATATTGAGACTAGAATCATAAAATCAAACTTAAAGAGTTCTCTAAAAGGGGAATTTTTGATATTGCAGATATATATACATTTACAATAATGATATTTATTTTATTCCATTACGATGAGGGTAGCGAAGCACACTGGGTATAGCTAGTAATAAATAATATTTGAAAAAAATTACTTTTTGCATATCAGTTTGTCCCATTTTCGGTTAAACATAATCCAATGGCAGAAAGACCAAACCCAAGTTTCAAAACATAAATTCTTCAATGTCTTTGCATTGCATATGTCAAAGTGACAGGCTGTCAGATGGACAGAAATGCAGAGTGATACAAAACAAACAGTCAAGCATTCAGCAGACATTTCTTAAAGTGTGAATTGCAAATGGGTTTGCTGCCCCCAGAATCGTATGCTGCTAGCTTACTTGCCACTCAAATGAAATTACTTGCTGCAGCTAACACCAAAAACGAAACAAAAATGGCTGACAAAAATTGAAATTGTTTTGTGGTTTAATTTTCATTATTATTGTGTTGCACAAGTATTATTGTTGTGTTATTGTATGGCATGCAGAAGCAGTAGAAGTTGTTGTACGTGTAAAAGTTTTGTACTAAACCCAGCCAAGCTGGCTGACAGACTTGCGGTCGAGGAGCATGATGATGATGATGATGACGATGTCAACAATGGTATGGATTGGTATGATGTGGCATGGTATGTTTAAATTAGGATGGATGACTGGATATTTAAGTTGGTTGAATGGTTGCAAAAGTGTTTATTTTAGTTTTTGGCGATGGCCAATTTTAACATTAAAACGAAAACTTATAGTGACACCATAAAAGGAGCAGTGTTTGGTTTGCATGCGTGCATGTATTCATGCAACACTATTAAACCCCAAAAAAACATTTTGTATATGAACGTTGGAATAACAGTGCTACATGCAACATTTAACAGTGACATGTTGTTGACAATACTTTTTGTTTTTGCAGTCCTTTTCTAAGAATTAATCTGAGACGATTGCTTGTGGAGCGAAAATTTAATTTGCACAAATTAGGGTTTGTTCGATTTGAATGAGAATGATAACTGCCATTTTGCAATAACTGCATTAAAAAGATTTCATAAATATATATTTCTTTTTAGTTTCCTTTTATCCCAAATATTCGCATTATTTCTTTAACTACCCAAATAACTGAATGTAATTTCACATAATTTCAAGATAAATGTTTTCGAAATACATAGTAAATTTTCTTCCAGTAGTTTTCTAGTAATTACGAACCAACATTTATCAAAGTCTAGCTTCCTTAGACTGTTCATTACCTGTGCATCACCGTATTTGGCCACCTTTGGAGAAATTCCTTATGAAAACTTTACACTTTGTCGCAGAGGGAAAAAATTACACACACGAAAAAAATGAAACCTTCTTAAAGAGTGTGTTTTGGAAAACCTTGAAAAATCTTTTACTAAAACATCACACTTAATCTTAGCCCCAGCTACTCGTACTGCTCCTAAATGTAAACATGTCATTGAAGATGGAAAATGACGACTCGTCGTTTTCAAAAAATATTAAATTCGATTCATCATCATTAGGGCGCCGCTAGCAGGCAACTCGTAAGCTTATCGTAGCGTATAAAAAAGTGCTGTGATTTTTTTTCAACTCCTATTCACTGAAGTTATTTTTGTAGCTATTGTTGTATGTAAACGGTCACACCTCTTTTAATGACCTGGCGCCTTAATTACTTTGCCAGAGCTGAACTTACATGTGAGTGTATGGTTGTTCGATCGTCAGCTTATCGCAGTGCCAAGTTGTTGTCACTTGTGCTCAAGAGGTTACCAGATAGATAATGGGGGAAATTTTACAAACTCGCATAATGCAGATGTGTATGTATTATATGTATTTGTGTCCACTGGATTACCTTTACAATTGCCGATTTCTCGTCTCTATTCTTGTGTATCCCATTGTGTACCCCTATAAAAATCCTCTAAAAGTTTCTATTAACATCCAAAAAACTTAAAGTTACTATTTTATTAAATATAGTGGACCATTATAATTTCGATATTTTGTCGCCTAATAGTCAATTATCATCTATTCACAAAGGTTCGTCCAAGCTAAAACAAAGAGTACAGGTAATGGAGAATTGACAAGGTCCTAACTGTGTAAGAATATGCAAAACTTAATAACCTGTCTTGTCATCCTTATTTCACGGTTATCTTTTTCATCCACTAAGTTGACTTAAAAACGGTTCACCACTCGCTCTCGAATCCATGAACAAGAATCTTTTTGGAGTACTCAGCTATTTCATCTCTTGAAATGTGATCACGTAACGGAATGATATGCAACAACAATGTATGCTCATACAAGGAGATGACATATAGAGATGTAAAATCCAAATATACGCACCTGTTATATAATATCTCATACAACACAGATGGACCAACAGAAATCCTGCAGTTACGAGCAATGTTGTAGCACTCTTATTCCCTAATGAACCTGAAGAACATTTCTCAACCTTCTAAAGACTGCACAGCCATGATTCGGCAATAACACCTAGAGACATATTTGGTACGTTTTCACGACAATTGGATCTTCACTCTGGAACGACCCGATTCTCAATCGGCCAAAGTTTGTCAACTCAGCAAAAGCTGTATCAACCGGAAGTTTTTCCCCCAGAGAAGAACACCCAGATGCAGACAACCTGTTACAACAACAACATATTTGGTAGAACAATACCTCAATAATTAATCATGATTCCTCTTCTGATCATATGATGTAGGAATTTCCAAAGTCAAACGAACCCAAAGTGACGTTGAGTTACGTCCCACAACAAGTAGTCTCGAAGTATATATCATTATGTATCCTCTTGAGATGACATCACTTAGAACTTCCTTAAAATAAAAGGCATGTTCTATGAGTACTCCTGGAAATAGATTTTCTATTCTCTGATCATAAAGATCTTTCTACGGATAGAAAGTCAAGCTGACAATTGCCCAACATATACTGCCGCTCTACTATACGAAGAGTAAATGATACTCAACGGGTTCCAGCATAAGTTGCTTGTCACACCACCTAGTAACATCTGTTGAGATGACATTGTATGGTATTGGATATTTCAGGGTTTAATCAATATCCCCTCTTCTTGATGTTTAAAGCATTTTACCCTTAAGAAAACTCACCTATGATCAGCCAAGACAAGTCCTAGTAGCTGTAGTATCAGTTTATATTGTTATGTGTTTGGATCCATTGCCAAATCATTCCAAGGAAAGACCGAAGATGAATTTGATTAATACTAATTTATACTTGCGGCAGGTTAGAGATATTGGTAGCACCCACTTTCAACAAAATGAGGATTTTATCAATATAATACGCCATTGAGGGTCTTAACAATACGAGACCACTTTTATCTGCTGCCGTTATTGAAGACGGATATTGCGCCGTTGGGGAGAAGGGTATTTTAAACCCAATCTGGTCCCAATATTGATTAGAGCAAAAAGAAATATGTATGTTGACTCAAATTAAATGGACTAAACATCTCCTCAAAAGCTATTTAGATTTAAAATTTGCCTAATCAACTTAACTAATCTGGCAACTTTCTTGTCATGTCATGTCTCAGCAACTCATTACGTTCATTTAATATTTGCAGTAGCAAATGACATTATTGTTGTTGTGGATTTCTGTTGCTGCTGCTGTTAAGTTCAAAATGATTTTTCAGTTTCCCCAACTCATGTACTCACAGTAACAGCAGCAGTTATAATAACAACAAAAACCTCAATTTCATTCGTAAATTACAACCAGGTTTGGTCCAAAATGTATTTAAACTTTTTAATATTTATTCGTTTAATGTCTTAATGTACATCGTATTTTTATTACAATCACTTGGAAGTATGAAAATGACTCGCACACTCAAACTTATAAACTTTTTGACCCAGCTAATGATTTTGTCAATTCTGTGTGTATGGACTACGTCTTTGATGCGTCACATTGACGATTTGTCATCTTTACATTGTTGCAATTATTGCAGAGTGTTTGTCTGATTTTCATTTTTAATCGTAAACACACAACCAATATTTGTTTATCTTTTATGATTGCATGATGTTCCATAATTTTTTCACAGTGTATGTGAATTTCTTTATACTATATTTAGTTAAGGTAAAGTAACGGAAGCTGTAATTAATTTCTATTGGACAATTAATAAAAATTCCAAAATTTATTTTAAATATTTTGAGTGAATGATATACGTTAAAAACATTCATAATTATATTAATTTTTTTTAGGTTTATTGCGCAAATTTCCATACTAAATTCCTACAATAAACCATCAATAACTTTATTAAGCATTTATGGATACGGGGGGAATCCTTCAGAATGGGTAATGAAATAAATACGATGTCATTAGTTTCATTTAACTATAAAAATATAGACAACAAATGGACGAAAAATTTGTCGCAAAAGCGATTGCGATATTTTGGATTAATCCATTCAAATTTGTCAGTAATAATTCTTACCAAAGTCAGTTTAATGATCCGTGATGACGTAATCACAAGATTACTCAGAAAAGCGATTTGTCTCTTAAACACATTTCTCAGCACTTCGATCACGTCGTCTTGAACTAACTATTTAATCTACCATTAAATAGTTAGCCACCGACTGTCCAGCTATTTTAACATGTGACTGTCCCCCCGGGGGGACAGACCTCCGCCCCCTTGGCGAAGACCTCCGCCTTGGTGTTATTGCAATCCCGGGGTATAAAGAGGGCCCAATACCTCCAGTCTGACCGGGACTGAAAAATTGGTTGTCTCAGTCTACTGCTTGGCTTAGTCCTTGCATAGATTGCCAGAGGTCTGACCAGAGCACCGCATAATCTGGTGCTACGGGTGGCCAGTTGCCCGCAGGACTATGTCCTGGCTGGTCAGTTGGTTGAGGTTCCTTCGGGATCCACGTAGTGGCTGTTGGTTGAACCCAAATTCGCGGGAAGAGAATAAGTGGCGGTTAAAAGACTGATACATGATAATAGTCAATATTTCGGGATAAGGTTCGGTGCTGTTGCCGAGAACAACAGACACCCCGCAGTGGAGTGACTGTGGGACTAATCGTTGGAAATGAGTTGATATAATTTGTATATGGTACGGGATGAATGTGAGGTTCGTCTACCTAATGAATGTGTCGTAAGAATAAGAGAATTGATGATCGTACTTCGGTCTACCGGTTACGTCTCTAGGTGCTATTGCCGAATCATCAGAGGCCATCCAATGGTCAAGAGATTAGATAGCTCGAGTACTCCAGCAAAGTACTTGTGCATGGACCGGTCAGAACCAATGTACAAAAATTGCCACATCGCCACGGGGCGATGGTAGTCCGTTCTCAAATTTAGACTTCTTCTAGTTTTTGTCCTTTCTGACCTTTTTACATCCTCCACCTACACCAGTGGTAAATGATAGTATATATAAATATACATATGTTTACACCATGAAATATTCATCTGTGACCCAATGAAGTATATATACTCCGAATCGATTTAGCTATGTACGTTAGTCTGTGTTTTGTAATAATATCCGACTGTAATGTAAAAACTACTAACGACAATTTGTAAAATTTATACGCAATTAATTATTTGTTTTACCCAAGGATCATTTGTGTGTCAAAAAATTAAAGCAGTTGAATCAAAATTTCCCAAAAACGCCATACAAAGGTATAAAAAGGTATCGTTAATAGCTTCTTTCAAAATATCGGAAACACAGCCAAATTTTGTAGATATATTTATGTTAGAAACTATACTACCAACGTAGTTCTGTATCGGCTCATAATTGGTCATAGCTCCTATGAAAGGGAATAAATATATTGGAAAAATATCGAAAATCGCACATTTCTTTGATAAATAAGATATCGGAATAAATTTCTGCATACCATCATATTGTATATTGTTTTTGTCATTCCGTTTGTAACACATCGAAATAATTGCCTAAGATCCATAAAAATATAAATATTCCGGGCCCTTATTAGATTCTGATACGATTCTTCAATTCGTCCATCTGTTTGTTGAGATCACAAATGGGACAGCACTGTATGTGCTAGAATATTTTGCATAAATATTCTATTTTGATAAGGTTTGTTTGGTATTAGTTTGTTAGTTTGAGCGGAGGATGTACAACAAATCCGAAGAAATACACCTAGGCCTTTATAGGGTCTGTTGTCCGCTCCTTTACCAGTGCCTCAGGTGGAAATCGAACCCACCATCTCCGGTCTACCAGACTAGAACACTAACCTACCGGAGGCCAAATTTGGTATTGCTAATACGTAAAATCGGTCCACTTCCTAGCATAGACCCAATACTAGGGGGCACCCAAAGAACAACAATTATGACTGGTTTAAAAATACTAGTATAACGATTAAATTCTACATAAATAAGTCTTATGTGAACGCAAATTTCTTAACGAAATTTAAGAGTTTCGGTCCATAATTTACTCTACCCCCCATATAAAGTCCACTTTACAGCTATAAAATTATATATAAACTAGTTTTTCAAGAGTTTAAATCTCTCTACTAACATTTGTGAGGATCGGTCCATTATTGACCCTCCTCCTCATATAAGGTCTTCTTCAGAAGTTAAAAGTTTATTACTTGCTCAGAAAGGAGAGAACAGCAATGAAAATCGATATAAGCAAGTTTTGTATGAGCCAAAATCTATTTACTAACATCTATGAGGATCCGTCCTGACCCCATATTAGGTTCCTTCAAAAACTTACATTAACACTTATTGCTGGCTTAGAATTAAGTATACAGCGATGGAATTCGACATAGACAAGTTTTGTATAGACCAAAATATCTCAACCAAATTTTTGTAAGGATCGGTCTATATTTCACCAAATTACCACCCTTTTAAGAAAATGAATTTACTTATTTTGATAATAACAAAAGCATCCACTTAAAAATTCAAAGTTTTTTATAAGGAAGCAATTCTTTTCGGCAATGATGGTGGGCATAACAAAATTCGGCATGGTTGAATATATCACTATTACTCGTATAAGGTCCACTTTTAAAAATTACTTAAAGGCACAAACACAGCAAAAATAAAACGAAGTATTTCCAAAAGAATAGCATTTATCACAACTTCAAAAGTGGCACTTAGTGAATTTTTACCTTCTGTGGAAGTAATGTTTATTGACTTATAAAGAAGCGAAAAGTTATAATTTTTGTACTGAAAATTTTTTGGATTAAACTAATTTTGCTTTGGAGTTAATTGATAAATTCGTGTAAATTATTTATTTATGTAAATATTATTTGAGTCATATTTGTTGTATTCAATAATACTACAATTTCACTTCCAAAACACAACTAAAAATTTAGTACCTAAGAGTGACTTGAGATGTAATGAATTTGGAATCAAATAAAAAGCACATCCCTCCTATGACAAGCCTCCTTCTTCAGGTCTTTTTCAGTACTTCCATGGAGTAAATACTACTTCTTTTTCACTTCTTTGGAAAATCTTTTTAGCACAGTAACGTTTTTAATATCCGATTTAGATTTAAGTCTTTTAAGTTCCTGACAACATTGACAGTAGCCTTATCAACACATTTCTAACTATTTGTAAGATATTCAACAAATGCTGATACCCGAGAATACGATATGTATCCGTCATATTCGCTACTTCTTTGTGCCTTGGTAAGAGACTGATAATGAGATTCCTTTACTGTGATAACAAATTGTTTTAAAAGTAGCAATCTATAGTGCTATTGCATAATTGTCTCTACAAGTAACTATGAGCAGATTGGTTAACTAACAAATAGGTGTAGCCCCTTATTTTTTGGCTAAAAAACCTCAAGTTCAGAGTATTATTAAATACACTTTTTTAGTACTGCTACTCAAAACTTTAAATAACTCTTTGCCACAAATGTATGTATATTTTGCAGAATGAATAAGATTTTTCTTATACAAACTCAAAAGTCATTGTATTAGTTTAATTAAGAAAATATCTTTAACAAGCGAAATTTCCATTATTTGTTTAAAGCTTTGGAAAATGTGCACAATCATTTTTAAATTAATTGTGTGACAAGCAAAAATTATTAATTAAATATTTAAAATGAAACAGACAGCATGTATAAAAAGTTTTTATAATTTTATGCAGATAAAATTATTAATTAATATTTTGTATCAAACTTATATATTGAACGCAATAAATTGGAATATTTTAAAGTTTGGAAATTTGCTAGATTTTAATCTTTTAGTAAAAGTATATTTATGCTGAATTTGAAGCATAATATATTTTCCTACTCAGTGATCATATTTCGGAAATTACTGATCTACACATATGAAAGTAAAACTTTGTATACAACTATAAAATAAAAACGGAAATAAAAATCTATCTACGGAAGTTTACATAGCGTGCCGTTACCTATCAACAAATGATCTTATAAGTACTTTAAAATTATCATTAACTAGATCTTTTATTTGTTTTAATAGACTCGTGCGATCTGTAAGTATCTTCGTGTGTATTATTACATTTAATATGAAACTAAAATCCAGACGTTTTTTTATAAAATACTGAAGAAAATACTTGAAACGATCAAGTAATGTACGTTTTGTTAACCTGCTCATAAATTGTTGATTGACTTTTAATAGTTAGCAGTGAAATTTAATAATAACTATTTTTTAGTTTCTTTACTTTTTTTATAGTTTTATTCGAAGCTTAAATTTAGTAAATAATTGCTTAAATTTAGATTTAACAAAAAAAAAAAAAAAACTTTCAATAATGCAAGCCAGTCAAGTATACCGTACATGCAATCTTCATTAGACAGACAGTTAATTATGACACAAAAAGGAGCATAAATAACAGCAAAAAATTATGCTACTGTTTTATAGTTATTTATCTTTAGAAAATAAACTTTAAAATATTCCTATTAAAAAATCATAATTTAATTTATTTTTTCCAGAGTTTTCAACTGAAAAAAAACGAAATTTTCAAAATTTAGACATGTAAATTGGTTTTGATTATGATAAAAAAGGATTCATTTAGAACGATAAAAATAAATCAAATAAACACGCAGTTTTAACTTAATTATATGCGCTACTATAGACTCATGTATATGCGAAGTATTAGAAAGGTATAGAAGCCAAATAGGTAATCTTGACTTTTTGAAATAAATTAGTACAAGTTGTGATGTGGTGTAGTTTTAGTGTTGGCTGTGGTTTGGACTTGACAATACACTCAACGGATGTATAGCCTCTTCTGTCCAAGGTTATACATGCCCTTTCTAATATTATATCAGTTTTAAACTTTCTAGTTTTCCCTTATGTTTTCTCCCAACTGCAGGAAAAATGTATTTGTAAGAAGTTTCGAGAACCCGAATGATCTTTTCGTGATTAGAGTGTGTAAGGAAATGACGGCTATTTCTTATACGCCGTTTTTGCTTCATCCCATCTAGCGGCTTATGTGCATGGCCGATTTGTTAAATATAAGCGACTTACCTCTATTGATTAACTGCGGAATATGAGGGACAGTAAAAAACAGATAATTAAATCAAAATGACAAGATTGCAAGCGTGACAAAGAATGCGGTAGATTGATTAGTAACAGAAGTTCATAAAATGTACAAGTCAAATAAAAGTTCTTTACGAGGCTAATCATGACTTTGGCCTATCTGTTAGGTGTGAATGACAGACCACTTCAGATGCTATTAATATCTATCGATTAGGGATGATGAGAGATAGTAAAAATCATGTTATCAAGATGACCAAATTGCAACGATAACTCTATAAGCGAAGATCACGTTTAACGAAGATATCGCGTTAAATTCTAGAAGCGAAACTTTTCTTAGACGGATGCAGTTAGAAGTATTAAGTATTTACGACTTTATCCACTAGACGATTATTCCCCGCGATGTTGAAAAATTATATCATTTTGGATTTGCAAACTCCATTGAATCCAAATTAGTAGATTTTGTAATCGTTAATTACAGAATTCCTAAGGCCACGTAAAGCCTTGGGAATTCTGTAGAAAACCTTTATATCAGATACAGGATGAGTTAAAGACGACCCACCACCGCCGTTAGTGACTTGCAAAGAAGAAGCGGTTGGCTATGCTTGTACATGACTGACGCCGGTCCATGTACTAGCACTTTGCTTATGTACTTGATCTTTCTTATCTGTATTTTACTTTACTATCGATACTATAATGGATTGTGTTCCACTGAAATTAAGAATTAGGAACATCGATTGGCTAGTGGACCGCACAACACATTATAAGGAAAATTCATTATTCAGCCGCTCTTTTCGTATGTGGAACAAACTTCCTGCAGAAGTATTCCCCGTCAAGATTTCCATTATATGTCCTCAAACACTACTCCTTCTATCCTCCCTCCCACAACCTATTTTCCTTGTTTCAGTACAATGCACTGCATAAGTAAGGGCATAACCTGAGTGCTGGTCCAAGAAAAAAAGCAGATCGTTCTTAAAGCATTCATATGCGATTATCCATAATCACAAATGGAATGACATCTGTTGATTTGCAACAGCACCGATTTTGTGGTTCAGGCATAACTTCGCTAACTCTATAGCTCCCAGGTAATACCCAAGGAAAAAAGGGAATTTTATCGATAGTACATGAAAAAGGAATCAATCGACATTCATTTTACGATTTTCATTCCTTCAGTCACTTATATGTGCGATGACTCATTCTCTTTCTCTGATTTGTGTTTTAACCACAATAACAAAGCCCAATGTTAACTCTTTAATATCCGACTCAAGACAAAAATTTAAATTATGATCGATGGTCAGACCGTAAGTGAAATGATGAATTCATCAGTTTTAAGACTCTACCAATATCTCAGGTAGGCACTCAATATAACATGTACCGATTTATTTATTGGGTACACAGCAAAATATAAGGCTATAATCAGCAAGGCTTTATTTTCCTAACCGGGCTACCGTTAAGAAAAATGCGACCATTTGCTTATCGTCCTTAAAGTCTTCTGAAGAACCTTCAGAATTCCTACACATACGTGTAGGAAAGTGATAGGAGTTATACTATTATTTCGGAATTAATTTCCCATTTATGGGGACTAGGATCAATTGTAAACCGAACATTACAGAAGTAGTTAGTTTGAAAAGAGGATGTCATATATACATCAAATCCGAAGAAATACACCTAGGCCTCTATCGGGCTTGTTGTGCGGTCCTTAACCAGTGCCACAGGTGGGAATCGAACCTACCACCTCAGGTCTACCAGGCTAGAACATTAACCACTAACCTACCGGAGGCCACGAATGACGAACATAGCTAGATATTTTTAGAAACTTACAAGGACCTAGAATGTATACTACACATATACACATAGGGTATATTTAAAGGGTTACTATGAAATGTAGTTTAGAATGTACAGTGTGCATCAGATTCGACCTAACATCCTTATTTGGCAAATATTTTTTTGGAAATGTCTATAAAACACGCTAAATGATCATAATTCTTTATTTTCGTTTCTTATTCCCAAATGCGATCGCACACTTTTGGTTTGCAGCGCTTCTGATCTAAGCATGTAATTTAACTAATAAGCCAAGCTACCAATTGTGAAGAAGTTTCTGTTTTTTTGAAAGACTTTCGTTTTTATATTAAATATGCAAATTTGCAAGAAAATTAAATGTTTAAAGAGCAACAATAAACCACGTCATTATAACTGTATTTCATTTAAAGTTTTTGTGTGATTATCACGATCATCAAAATAGAAGACGATGTGTTGTGCGTCTGCAAATATAACCTTGAAATATTTTGGTTTAAATCATTTTAAAAATGACTTTTTATTAGCAGTATTAAATGCTTACCATCTTCGAGAGAGAAAAGAGAAAATAAAAGTAAGAAAAAACATTCCTTTTTTCTGATTCATGTGAAATTAAGGAATTTCAAATATTTTTAAATGTTCTCTGTTTTTCTGTACGCATTTATTCCCAGCTTTTAATTTCCAATAGTTTGTCTTTTAGTTTAAACAGGCGGCACCGGTATTTCAAGTTGATAATGTTCTTTTGGGAGAAATCCATCAAAACATCAAAATGTTGCTTGATTTGCTGTTGGGTAATGTATGTACACATGAAGACAGCTGCCTGTTTTAGCATTTTTTTGGCCTAATCATCACAGAAACAACAAACTGCCACTTTCATCCTTGTCCTCGTCGTCATCACTATCATCAACATTGTCGTAATGATTTGACAATGACCCTTTTCTGTGCGCTTTTGTTTGTTTCTTTTGCTGAAATATTTTTCAGAACCGCTATTTTTGGCTTAAAACGTAATTTGGTCAACAGAACAGTAGCAGTTTATATTAAATATCAATAAAATGTAAAAAAAAACTAAATTCGGAAAAAGTAAAAGTAAAACGCCGCTCTAATAAAAGTTTGTATTTGCTGTTATGATTTAGAAAATTCCATTCCTTTGTTGGCGGTATTCTTGCAAAAGTTTTCTGATCTCAAATTAAAACAATAAAGATTTTAAAGATCAAATTAATAAAATAAAATAAATAAATTTTGACGAAATGTGTTGAACTTATGAGTTACGAATTTCTGTTTAGAAAATGATCTACAAAAATGAAAATAGAAAATGCTTGTGAAGAATGAACTTTTCTGGAAAAAAATCTTTAGGAAGAATGAGACAGTTTTTATCTCTCTTGTGTGAAAATGTTGTCGACGAACGAATTTTTCTTTTATTTATAAGCTCAAGACCCATATTCTGCGGGTATGGTTGTATGGGTGCTACGCAGCAAAAAGAACTTCTAAAGAAACGAAAAAGGTAGAATTTACTGTACGGAAGTAGAGAAAAAGACCTGAAGAAGTAATGAACACAGACTTATCATTGTTTATTTGATTCCCCTTCTCTACTTCTGAAAACATTCTTAGGAAGTAGTTTTTATGTCATTTTTTGGAAGTTATTAGAAAGTAAAATTATAGTATTATACAATACAACTAATTTCACTTAAATAATATTATATATTTGTTTTTTTTTTTTTGAAGTCAATAAATATCCCTTCCATCGAAGGTAAAAAATTCACTAAGCTACTTTCGATGTGGTGATAATTGCTATTCTTTTGAAAGGACTTCGATTTATTTTTGCTGGGTTCAGTATCGGAATAATTGACAGGCTGCTCATTGACAGATTAAAAACCATAGTCAAGTACTCAACTCCCCGTTCACCAAGATGTTTCAGCAGTAGCATGGATATGCGGTCGGGGCCAATCGACTTAGATGGTTTGACAGCGTTGATAACCTCAGCAACTTTAGAAGGGTTAAGGCTGCGGAGTTTGTGAACAACAGTTCGTTTCGCCTTTTCTCTTTCTGGTTACTCAATAAAAAGACGGCAAAAAGCACGCGAGTACATTTACAAACCAGTTGGTATTGTGATTCAGGTGGACAATCCGTGGTTCGTTGGGGTTAGAACTTCGGATGTCATCGCGGGAAGTGCGACTGCACTACGGATAGTCCGCAACAGGTATAAAGCGGGCTGCTGCTGCGATGACAGTTTCACGGAATTTGCTCTCTGTTTGGTTGCTAGGAGCTGGAAGATCATTGAAGATGCTATCAGTAAATTCTCTGAAGCTGATGTGGTTGTTGGGTCTATCCAGACAAACGATTGTGGGTAAGTGGTCTGAGGCTAAAGAAACTACTGCTCTCCAGGTTACATAGTTTATCTGTAATAATGTCTGGACAGCTGGCGCAGTTACCTATAATCCGTGTAGGGGCATCATCATTTAATGTGCAGAAGGTGAATTCGTCAATTTGAACTTCACGTATCTTACTTCTAGTGTATCCTATATGACATATATAATCAATTATAAACCAATCCGGGAAACATTTTGTAGAGTTATATACACAAAACATTTTTATGTAGAATTGGAATATCTTCATGTCTTAATTTTCGAAACAGGACTTTATATGGAAGCTATGAACAATTATGGACCGATCTGTGTGCTTTACATGATGATATTTATGCTAGGGTAAATTTCGGACAAATTTTTGTGATTTTGATCAGAAATAATGAAATAACAATGTATGACAAAATGCATCGAATTATCTTTGGTATCTGATAAAACTACTAAAGTATTAAGAAATAGGTAAACTTACATTTTCGAGGTATCCATAGCATTGTCAACCGATTATGCTCATTTTTAAAACCAAACGGTTTTGGTTAATTGTCGTAATGATGCAATTTTCAATTACAATTGCATTTGAATTAAATCTTTGCCAATTGCAATTACTTTTAATTGTAATTGAAGTTTTGCCGATTACAATTATTAAAAATTGAAGTTTTGCAAACTACAATTTCATGTACTTGAAGTTTTCCCAATTACAAGCAATTGTATCTAATTAGTAACTTCAATTAAAATTACTTGTAATTATAATTCATATTGGTAACTTCAATTTTTTACAAGAGGGCACATAGGGGGTAGGGGAAAAATGGCCCTATCCTTATAAATGTTGGTAGAAGAAGTTAAGTCTACTTCAAAGTTATTTATGTACAATTTAAAAGTGTTATTAGTGTTTGTAAGTAAATTTTGACATTTAAGTCAATTTCTGAAGTGGAGTTTGTATGGGGGCTAGGGTCAAATGAAGCCCGATCATTATAAAAATTGGTAGTGTTATTAATTGTTCTATTAAACTAAGTTTTGTCGACTTTTGTTGACATAATAGATTATTTAAATTAATTAATAGGCCCAAAGGCCCTATTTGGGGGGTCACGTTTGTATGGGGGCTAGTAGTCGAAATAATGAATCGATTTTAACCATTTTCAATAGGGGCCAAAAGAAGCGTATGTGCCAAATTTCATCTAATTATATTGAAAATTGCGGCTTGTACCTTGCGCACAAGCTTTACATGGACAGCCTGCCAGACGGACAGATGGACGGACATAGCTTAATCGACTCAGAAACTGATTCTAAGCCGATTTGTATACTTTTAGGTGGGTAAAGGACGAATATTTTTGTATGTTACAAACATTAACACAAACCCAATATACCCTCCCCACTAAAGTGGTGTAGGGTATAAAGAATATGTATGGATCACATGTGGACTCTTATATATAATGCATTTAGTTTCCTTTATGTATGTTCATATTCGAAAATCGACAAAATTGAGCATAATCTTCATACATTTACATATTTGCAAAATGTTTCTAAATGATTCCATAATCTGATATCCCTTTATTGGATATAATCATATATGATTTATACATAATCCATATATTTACTATACATTTAATGACTTCTACTCCTAATATTTACAAAAAGGGGTGAAAAAAACTACGAAATTCTTCTCACAGTTTATGACTTTTTTTGCCAACTTCTTTTAAAGTATCATTTGTGGCATTTTGTTATTTAAAAGACACACATCTTATCATTAAGCTCATTAACGCATTCGAAAACAAAGAAACCCATATTTAACCCTTTTCTTTTATCTTTTTTTCACATATTTTCTTAAAGATTATACCAAAGACTTAATCCTTTTGGTAAGAAGGTAATATACAAATTGCAAACATTCAAGCCGACATACGAATATACATACATATATCAGCATACTCTTGCCATGACAATAAACACCCTTTATGCCACATTATACCAGTTAACAGATACATTCATACTATTTACAGACATTGACAACATGTAAATGTGGTTTTACAAATGTATTTAAGTCAATAAACTTCTTTACCACCTTTTTTCACTCATTTACTCATTTATTTGTTCATTTACATTTTCAGTTAAGTTGCTTTGCTGTCTTTTCAAGTTGTCCTTATTTGCTGTTTTAACAAATTTCATGAAAGTCTACCTTAAAGTCTGTTCCAGTTGTGAACTCTTGTGTGCAAATAAAGAAACTGAATGAACAATATAAGTATAAAACCGGATTTTCATGCCTCCTCTGGTTCTCCATCATATCAACAGTATCAGGCAACAAATTCGCATGTCTGCAATTATTTACAAAATTTATGATCCTTTTGTATATGTTGGTTGTTGTTGTAGTTGCTTTTACCCTTAAAGTGCATTTCGTTTTAATGTTTAACAATTCAAAAAGGCGCTTGCAAATTTCTCGGAGGGAGTATTCAGGCGAAGAACAGTACATCTATAATTACGTCACCTTTAGTGTAAACACTAAGTACAACCCACTTTTGGTGTTTTTTGTTTTATCTTCTTTGGGTTTCGTTAAAGTGTCCTGTATAAGGAACCTGTTTATTATTTTATGACTGAAAGTTGTTTTAGTTTTTGTTTTTTATTTAAGGGTGATTTTAAATTTTTGCAAGTTTTACTGTTGGAAATTTGGATTGTAATTGAAAATGTTAAAAAGTGAATCGTTTTAAAAACCATCGAATCTTATTATAGGTTTACTCGCAGATCTTTTTAAAAAATTTAAATTTTATACATAAATAAATCTTTAATAGAATAAGAAGAATTATTATCTATTATTTTTAAAACTCAAATGCTGCTTTAAACTAAATAAATCAACATAATGACCTTAATTGCCGAAAAGTCCTGTTTTACAAAAAGTTCTTAATTTCTTCAAGGGTCATGAAAAAAATAAAATCATGTCGGTCTTTGTTTGATAAATAAATACTTTAATATAATGATGTTATTATTGTTGTTGAGTAACTTGTCCTTTTTGTTACTTGTTTAAAATGGTCAAATAAATTCAAGTTAAAACACATGATGAAGATGAAATTATGCTAAATTAGTATTATCACAATCATGTTACAATAAAAAATTAACCCAAAAATAAACATTGACGATATAATATTTGTTAAGTAAAGTCGACTTTGTTTATTAGTACTTATACAATAAATGCAAGGGTTTTCATTACAATGAAAGTATAGCAGATGTCATTATTTCAGCAATACGACATCGCTAAAAATCTATGCTGAAACCAGTTTTTATGACTCGAGCACTTAAATTGGCATTTAGCTATATATATTGTCTGGAGTACTTCTAACGGCTTTAGATTATTGGCATAGGAGTATTTAACGTAATCTACCAAAAAGGTCTATATATGAAAGCCTCTTCGTTGTTGTTGTACACAATTGTTAATCAAGGTTTTCGAATCGATATCCAACTCTTCTTTAACTAGATGCATGAACAAGATCAATGGGCAAACTGAAAAGGATTGGTTGGGAAGTTAAATATATGGTGGGTATCATGAGGACACCGGCCAAAAGCTGGGTATTCTTTAGAGTAGAACATTCATAAATGCGTCATATGATCATTTATCTGATATTATTTTCGGCGTAGATTTTCTTCGTTGTCTACTATAGATGATGGGCAGCCTCTAGTATATGTTCCTTATGTGTTCTTCGTATGTCCTTCCTGATGTGAAAGGTTGAACTATTTCGTCACCATGACATTGTGTCTATTGACTTGAAGAACATTCATTTTCTCATGTAGGTGATATTCCGCAATGATATTCGAACATTTCGACAAAGTCCTTAGGGCAGAATTTAAGTTGCTTTGAATATTTTACCAAAGTGCTGCCGACTATCGCTGTGAGAAACCTTTTTCTATAACAAACTTGGTGCGTGATAGCAGTGGAATACTTTGCATATCCGCTCCATGTAGTGGTGAAGAGATTTTAGATGTGTAAAACTTAATCAATGAAGGCGATAGAACTTTGCACTGTTAAACTCTACGCAAGGAAACATTTTTGTTGGAAAAATTGTTCACTCAATCGTTCAATGTTCTGAAACTTAGTTTCCCGGACATTATATTTTGGTGAGAGGTTACATATATCCTTTGTGGCTACTGTTGCATCACCTAAGATTCTTTCTCGACGAGTCCTTAGTGTTGGACATTTACAAAATGTTTTCTAAGGTTTCCTCCTGACAGCCACAAAATCAACATAGCTTTGATGTGGCGTATCCTAGAATGAATTGACGATATCTGAGACCACAGTGTCCCGTGAGTAGTCCCGTTAGTATTCTGAGATTGATTTTGTTGAGCTATAATAGCTTTTGAAATTTTCCTCTTGATAGCGTGATAAAACGTGTCGATTGTCTAATTCCTGATGTTGCTTCCCAACAACCGATTGGAACCGTAAAATATTGTTAATTAGTTTTGTTTACCCAGTTCGTTCAATCACAACACCCGACCTAACTTCATACGAAACTATGTATGGCCTTGGGTGCTGCTTGGCTGTCTGACATTATGTAAATTCTCAGACTACTCAACCTTCTCCTCACGCATTCTCTAGCACATATGAAAATAGCGTAGATTTCTGAGTGAAAGGTTGAAGTTGAGTTCCCACGGATATTGCCTTAGGATCACAAATTCCTTGCTTCAGTATCACAATGCGTTTGGACCTGTCAGTAAACCATACTTGATCAGCATTTTGCTGCCACCATGTATGTTTGGCCCATTTGCTCCTGTCTGGTATCATAACCTCGAAGGAACGGTTAAAAATTATTGTTGGTGATCTACAATCATTGACGCGGATCTCCACATGCTCCAATCCACGTCCAATTTTATATAATGGACCCGTAACATGTTATTTATTCAAACTGATACACATACATGACAAGGATCTTCAACGCTGACGATCGTTTTAGCCACAACAATATTTGCTATTGATGTACATATAATATAATTACGTAATCTATTGCCTAATGGTTTATTAATAAGGTTATTGATCAATGTCTTTTAATATTTCCCTGATTCTAGCTTGGCATAATGTACAAAAATTGAACTTCTTTTAAAAGAGTAACGTAAAGAATCCCCACATTAACCCACACCTATTGAAACATAACATCAGATGCTTAACCATTACTACATGTAGCGCTCTCTAATATGACCACGTGTGTATTTGTTTATCTATTTAAGGACGAATTAACCTTTTTACAAATGAACTAATTTCTAAATCCTAAATAAACGTAATATTGTTTATAAAGGATCATCCATTACACTCACTGCAACAACTAGAAACACATCTTCATACTTAAATGAAAACCCTTAAAGCTAATGTCCAAACACTACCAAGAAGACGCGTACAGTTGTTTATAGAGATGTTCGGGCTCTAAGACAAAAAAGGTAATGTTAAACGGAAAAGGGCTTAACAAGTCATCCATCATAAAGGTAACAAAAATTTAAAAATTATATGTACAACTGGTTGGGGTTAAACCCCAAAAGAAACTTATAGTCGACGGCTTATTACTGCATACATTCCCCTTCTTTGGTTTGCGTAGAAGGAAACGAACAAACAGGTCATATGTTGTTGGGTTTATTAATGACCTCAAATATGGATGATGTATTTTTACTGCTATTATTAGTGGTGTTGTTGGGCTGCTGAATTTTAAAGATCTAATTTGCGGATTGAGAAAATAACAATGGCAAGTGGAAACGTATCAGAGAAGGGGGGTAGTAAAACGTTTAAGTGTTTAACAAAAGGTCATGGTTTTAATTCATAAAACTTACCAGACTTGTTTACTTGTCTGCTGAACCTTTAAACCTTTTTTTATTGTATTGTGTGACAACAAGAACACTAAGTACCTTTTTCATTATGTAAACTCTATGCTGTCCTTCATAGTTGTTGTTGTTCTAACTTTGTCAGTTGACAAAAGTTGACATGTAAGTATAAATAAATGTTAGTGTGTGTATATCTTACAAACCGTACATGTGTGTATGAATGTCCCTTTTTGTATAGTTTTAAATTCCTTTTTCTACAAGTTGACCGCAACAAAAGACATGTCACACCATGTTACAACCATAAACATACAAACAGGGCAGGTGTAGTCCCCAGAGAGTAAACTTAAATGTCGCATATCAAAACATACTAAAACACACAAAAACAACAAAATAGACATCATATTAGTACATAAAAAACATAAACAACAACCAATAGCAAAAAAACACGGCCAAGTATATTCTATGAAAATCGTCACTATAAAAAGGCTTACAAGGGTGTCATTTTTATATAGAAAAACAACTTTTGCAAATAAAAAAAAAAACACACACACATAGAATATTTAACGTTTTTAAGCCACTAAAATTCTCGTAATCGTATCCACACATAAAGTACAATGTCAGTAATTTTGAAGTGTTTAAGTTAAATAGGAATATATTTAAATCAAGCATTTTTTACTTGTTTAAATAGATTAAATTAGGTTTATTATAAACATACTTTGGTTTTAAGAAATTTCATTGAACTTTGTATTTGATGATAACAATGTTGTAAGATAACAAATCATCAAAACTGGATTTATAAATTGGAAAATTCGGAAAAATATCGGTTATAATGTTAGACTAATTGATCAAAGGCAATTTTGAGCATGTCCTTAATGTACTGGATACATTGGTCCGTTCACAATCATTCGACACAGAAAATATCATACCCGACACCGAAAATGTTCGGAACTTTGAACTACTGAACCCAGATGGAATATCACATCTCATAACATTATGCTGCTGGCTGAAGTCCGAGCACCAGATATTTTAATAACTAGTGATGTAAAGTTAACATAATATGGGTACCAAGACACTCGGGAGTAGTCAATCAGCCATTCAAAGAAACAAGTAAGTACTAAATTATATATATATGGGTAAAATAATGAAACGGCGGATAGAACCACAAAGATCCTGTGGTTTGATCCTAACGAGAGCAGGACGAGAAGCCTTAAAAAGTCGGATATTAGTTTGATGGTACGTATTCTGAATGGACACTCAGAATTGAAAAAGAAGGGGACAATAGGCCTATGTTTATTCTTCGGTTTTGATTCGGATTTAACGCAGACAAATCATTCGGTCTCTGCGTTTCGAAATTTTATCGGTCTTCACATCCTAGTCTCTGCAATATTCTATCGATAAAATTAAAAAATGTCCCTCAAAATCTGCCTTGTTGATAAACAAATCTAAAATAGATAGATAGATAGATAGATAGATAGATAGATAGATAGATAGATAGATAGATAGATAGATAGATAGATAGATAGATAGATAGATAGATAGATAGATAGATAGATAGATAGATAGATAGATAGATAGATAGATAGATAGATAGATAGATAGATAGATAGATAGATAGATAGATAGATAGATAGATAGATAGATAGATAGATAGATAGATAGAACATTATTATACAAATTTAAAACACTTATAGATATGATATATACTTATTTCTTTGTTGTAATGATCTTATTCAATTAACTTCAAAATTGCAACTTCTAGTTCGGACATATCAAAATTAAAACGTTATATTTGATCGACTGTGGGTTATTTATATATAATTTATGAAATGTTTAACAAAAATTTGCTTGCTAGCACCTTATATTTCCAAAATTGAAAACTTCAACTATTTAAACAAATCTTAAATTCCCGGCAACTTTAAAAATGTAGCAATTTTTCTTATTGTTTTATGTTTTAAGTATCGAGAAAAACGAAAACAGCAGCAAACATAAATAAATATAATGCAGCATCATTTGCACAACAACACTAATGATAATCACTTCTCAACGAATGTCATTGTTGTATGGTGGCAGAAAACCTCCACATCACATGGACAATAGTCAATGACAGCCACCCATCTAGCAAAACGGTCGGCTAGTCGGACAGTCCATCATCAGCCAGCGAAACAGCCAGTCAGTCCATACACTCACTGTAAGACCATTTGGTGGTGGTGAATGTTGTGTCTAATGTAATACTTTATTGTAACAAACAATCAAGCACACACAGACAGACACTAACATCACACTCCGTCCAACACAATGTTAATGACACTTAACACAGTAACTTTGGATTAAGTTCAAGGAAATCTCTGTGAATTAAGAGATCTTTTCTACTGCTGCTGCTGATGTTTCGCCTTCGTTTTGGGTCTTGGTTTGTTCTTCATCTATGTCATTTTCTTAATCTATATACCTTGAACATTAAAACCATTTACCATGTACCATCAGTTTGATGAAGATGATGATGATGATGATTATCTATCTGTTTCTGTATCTTTGGCTCTGAGATGTAATATCGAAACAGCGAAAAATGTAGTTTTGAACATTTTCATGACACACCACGTGAAGATTGATTGTTTTTTCTGTTCTGTTCTTTTATTTTTCTTCTTTCGTCTTCTTCTTTATGTCCTAGGTAATGTTGAGGACTAGGATGGTTTTGATGATGATAATGATGGTGGTGGTGATGTTGATTTTTTTTTTTTTTTTGGTCTATCATTAGTACAATTTCATACGAACATTTTCCAACAATGTATTAATCAATGCTAATGACAGTGAATTTTCACTTCAATTGTCAACGTTTTTGGGTTGAAACGGAAATGCAAAATTTTTATCACAACTAACAGAGGTTCTTAAAGCGTTGATTTATAACGCAATATGTATGTTCGTTTAATTAATGAAGTAAAATTGTTACACATATTTCTTTATGCAGAATCAAATTTCTGAAAAAAATCCTATGGGTTTTATGATAATTCTTATGAATTCCGCTTCCGCTTTCAAGTTGTTCTACCGTTAATGAATTTCAATACCGTATATCCTTGAGAATCGATTGGAATTGAGTCGCATGTGTATTAAGTGTATATATGTATATATGTTTGGTGTCCTTTTCAATAGTGAGTTTCAGTCCACCTAATTATGGAACTATTAGATATTGGTCGGCGTATAAGTACACTTCGACCTGAAAAAACTTTGAAATTCTATTGGAACCATTTTATCAAATGAAGGAATAATAGTCCGGCATGATCAGTTTCTGATGAGAAGCTTTCCTTATGCAAGTTCAGTCGTATAGAGTGAAGACTTAATGGCCAGCTACCAGTTTCCACTGTTCCTTAGGTATGCTCTCGGATAGCCTTAGTAGTCCACCGGAATACCAACGAAGTTTTCGTTATGCTCTCTTGCTAGTGAGATGCATCGTTTTGTTCGGAAGTCCACAATGTCGTGGACTGTGAATTTGTGGACTGTCATGTCGTAAAGGAATATCTGTCATTCGAGGACCACCACTAATGGCCATTATAGCATCAACATTGCATTTAGTCTAACCGCAGGGTGGAGGCAATTAGATCTGAAACCAATTTATCATGACAAATAGTGCCTTAAATAGAGTGGTAAGAAGGTACCCAATAACCATTAATGCTGATGTAAGGAGAAGCACTTAAATTTGTCTACCACGGGTATCTTTATGTAAAAAATTCCACCACACGAAGGAAAATAAATAGAGAGAAAAGAAACCGTCATATTTTCAAGAGATTTCAACCCAAAATATTTCCCAAGTCGAACTATGTTGAACCTTGAGAAAATCTATTAAACTGTCAGTTTGTGCCTTTTTAGCCTTTTAGCCAAAGATTCTGTATTCTTGCACAGTCAAGAATTTTATGTTCGATCGCCTCTAAATCCACCTCATCCTCGTATAGTCCGATATATTAGCATTCCACTTACTGACAAAGGGCCTAAATGAACAATACCCTAGATGGCTAGATCATCTTAAAATGTTTAAACTGCTGTGTTAAAACTGAAATTATACAACAGTTTTGGGAATCGCTGACTGACACAAAAACAAAATTTGCGAAACGAAGAAGATGAATTCAAACTAATGTGTCCCTTCGGTTTAAATTCCTTAAGACAAGAATGACAAATTTTCCACAATCCTGTCCTCTTCATCAACAATTAAAGGATTTAATTTGAAGACGGGAAAGAAAAAAACACTTTAATGAAACAAATTTAAATGTTTTTCTTTCAAATGAACTCATAAATTTCTCAATTTCATATTTAACCTGACATCAATGTTCTTTTCTTTTTTTGCAGGCTACCGCCTTTAAATACTACAATGCATTTTGGGACGCATATTGTACCAGATAAGTGGCCAACATAGTAAATACCTTTCATTTTGATATATAACTTCCATTGTTTTTCTAGGGGTAAACGGTAAGAATTTTATAACATTTTTTCGTTTTATAATTGTTTGCATAATTTTAATGGCTGCTAAAACAACATTTTTCTCTTTTTTTTCTTTAACCCTAACACTGCTGCTGTCGCTACTGTTAGTTCAAAAAGTATGAATTTGCTATTTTAGTTGCTAATGCTATTTTTCCATTGTTATTCTTTCATTTCACTAAATTTAATAAATCAACACAATTATTCTTCAAAATATGTGAGTGTGTGTGTGTGTTTCTGTTTATTTGTTTTAATGCCGGAAAACTGGTATAAAAATGTTAAATTTTCTTGCAGCAACCTGTGAGTTTGGAATACTTGTCCATTTCGTACCTTTCGCAACATACAAATAAATGTCTGTATGAGCTGTACATACAATCAGCATACAACTAGTAGTATGTAGTACAAGTATAATGGACATAAATTATCTAAGAGGTTCTTTTCCAATGGCATTCGTCCGTGGATTGTGGAAGAATTTTATGTAAATTTTTCACTATTCATTTTTAAGTTTCTCTATTTTTCTCGGCCTTTTTTCCACGTTTTGTTAAAATGCAACTTAAAATTGTTCAAAAACATAAATTATAAAATACTATGACTATTGTTATGTGTAACGTATGTACATTTAAGAATTAATGTACGAATGATGTATGTGTATGTTCATAAATTTTAATGTTTTTCCTACATCAACGGAAATCAAGTAGAAATTCCACAATTAGTTTTCTAATACATATAGTTAATGAGAAAATTTCGTGATTGTAATGGAAGGTACTAAACAATACTAACTAACTAAATAACTAACTAACTAACTTACTAACTAACTAACTAACTAACTAACTAACTAACTAACTAACTAACTAACTAACTAACTAACTAACTAACTAACTAACTAACTAACTAACTAACTAACTAACTAACTAACTAACTAACTAAATAACTAATTAACTTACTAACTAACCAACTAACTAATTAACTAACTAACCAACTAACTAACTAACCAACTAACTAACTAACTAACTAACTAACTAACTAACTAACTAACTAACTAACTAACTAACTAACTAACTAACCAACTAACTAACTAACTAACTAACTAACTAACTAACTAACTAACTAAATAACTAACTAACTAACTAACTAACTAACTAACTAACTAACTAACTAACCACCATCAGTGGTGATAGAGGGTATATATAAGTTTGTCGTTCCGTGTGTAACACTAAGAAAAATTCATCTGAGACCCAATAAAGTATATTTATTCTGGGTCCTTGTGAAATTCTGAGTCGATTAAGCTATGTCCGTCTGTGCGGCTGTCTGTCTGTCTGTGGAAAACACGCTCACATTAAAACTAAGCCCAGAAGATCAACCAAATTCACCGAAAATATTTATTGTTATCCTAAGCAGTTTGGTATTGAAAATGAGCAAAATTGGTTTACATCGGGAAAAGTTATGAATCAAAATTTGAAACAACCTCGAAAAAATAAGCATTTTTTACACATTCTGATGTAATTTTCTCGAAAACTGTGCAAGATAATTCCATAAAAATCACCATTCGTTTCGACGCAAGAGCTTCAACTCTGCGGAAAATCGCCAGGATCGGTCCACAATTTCATATAGCTCCCATACAAAAGTACATATTCGCGGAAAATTGGTTTTTTGTTAAAAACTTCCGTTGCAATGTTGATATCTTTACAAAATTTCACAGATTAATATCTTATATCAATAGAATTCATTCAGAGTAAAAATTTTTTGGATTGGTCCATAATTATACAGTGTTCCCATACAAGGTCTCCTCCCGAAAATCACTTAAACGCACATAATGCAGTATTAAATTAAGATATCGATATCAAAATTGGTACAAGTATTGCTCTCATATTAAGGAATATTACTATAAAATTTTTTTCTGATAATTGGTCATAGCTCCCATACAAAGTCCCCTCCCGATAATCACTTAAACGCTCATAACTCATTACTAAATTGAGATATCGATATAAAACTTGGTATAAGTATTCCGCAAATACATAAAAAGGTGAAAGGTTTTTTTGATTGGTCCATAATTGGTCATAGCTCCCATACAAGGTCCCCTCCCGAAAATCACTTAAACGTGTATAACTCATTATTAAAGTAAGATATCCATATAAAATTTGGTAGAAGTATTGCTCTTATATACAGAAATATTACCATACAATTTTTTTTGGATCGGTCCATAATTGGTCATAGCTCCCATACATAGTTTCCTCCTGAAAATCACTTAAACGCGCATAACTCATTATTAAATTAAGGTATCCATATAAACTTTGGTACCAATATTGCCCTTTTATACGGATATATTACTATTAAAATTTTTTTGATCGGTCCATTATTGGTCATAGCTCCCATACAAGGTCCACTCCCGAAAATCTCCTTAACGCGCATAACCCATTATTAAATGAAGATATAAAATTTGGCACAAGTATTGCTCGTATACAGGAAATAACATTGTGATTTTTTTTCCTATCGGTCCACAACTGATCATAGCTCTCATACAAAGTCCATTTAAAAAAAAACACTTAAAGGCACATAACTTATTACCAAATAGTGATAGCCTATTTTTGTACAAATAAATGTTATTTAAAAAATTTTCACGATCGGTCCATCCTTGGTCATAGCTCCCATATAAGGTTCCCTCCCGAAAATCAGATATCCATATATTTCCAAAAAATATTGCTTTTATATACATAAATTCATAAAAAATAAAAAATTGTTTACGATCGGTCCATATTTGGTCACAGCTCTCATACTATTACCAAATAATAATATAGATCCAGAATTTTGAAATTTTGTCTTTATACATAGCTCACATACAAAGTCCTTTTACGAAAATCAGAAAAAAAGCACATTACTTATTACCAAATAAAGCTATCGATACAAAATTTGGCACAAATATTAGTTTTATATACAAAAAATTATATTTCATGATTTTTTCACGATTGGTTCAAAACATGGAAGCGGTCGGTCCCATAGAAGGTTCACTTCAGAAAATCACTTAAACACACATAACTTGTTACTAAATTACGATACATAATTTGACTGAAATCTACATTTTATGTACAGAAATTTAGCTTAAAGAATCTTTTACGATCGGTCTATAATTGGCCATATCTCCCATACTAGGTCCAGCCCGTAAAAACGCTTTAGCCGTATTTAACTAGTTGCATTATCAATTTGTGTAGAACAAAATTATATATGTATTTTGAAAATCCTTAAATCGTTCACGTGCATAAATGCAAATTACAAAATATCGCTAAGCGCTATAAAAATGTAAAGAAAAAGGCGTTTGTAACGTTCAATAAATCTTGGAATTGTTAGAGATTTAAATCTTGAGATTTTTCTTTTAAAGACATGAAAAAACTCACTTCTACAAATACTTGATAAATTAGAAATGCATTAATATAAAAGTAGCTGGTGGAGGGTATTTAAGATTCGGCCCAGCCGAATATAGCACTTTAACTTGTTTTTTTACTTACTAACTAACTAACTAACTAACTAACTAACTAACTAACTAGCTAACTAACTAACTAACTAGCCAACTAACTAACTTTTTTTACTAACTAACTAAATAACTAACTAACTAACTAACTAACTAACTAACTAACTAACTAACTAACTAACTAACTAACTAACTAACTAACCAACTAACCAACTAACTAACTAACTAACTAACTAACTAACTAACTAACTAACTAACTAACTAACTAACTATCTATCTAACTATCTATCTATCTATCTATCTATCTATCTATCTATCTATCTATCTATCTATCTATCTATCTATCTATCTATCTATCTATCTATCTATCTATCTATCTATCTATCTATCTATCTATCTATCTATCTATCTATCTATCTATCTATCTATCTATCTATCTATCTATCTATCTATCTATCTATCTATCTATCTAATCTATCTATCTATCTATCTATCTATCTATCTATCTATCTATCTATCTATCTATCTATCTATCTATCTATCTATCTATCTATCTATCTATCTATCTATCTATCTATCTATCTATCTATCTATCTATCTATCTATCTATCTATCTATCTATCTATCTATCTATCTATCTATCTATCTATCTATCTATCTATCTATCTATCTATCTATCTATCTATCTATCTATCTATCTATCTATCTATCTATCTATCTATCTATCTATCTATCTATCTATCTATCTATCTATCTATCTATCTATCTATCTATCTATCTATCTATCTATCTATCTATCTATCTATCTATCTATCTATCTATCTATCTATCTATCTATCTATCTATCTATCTATCTATCTATCTATCTATCTATCTATCTATCTATCTATCTATCTATCTATCTATCTATTATCTATCTATCTATCTATCTATCTATCTATCTATCTATCTATCTATCTATCTATCTATCTATCTATCTATCTATCTACTATCTATCTATCTATCTATCTATCTATCTATCTATCTATCTATCTATCTATCTATCTATCTATCTATCTATCTATCTATCTATCTATCTATCTATCTATCTATCTATCTATCTATCTATCTATCTATCTATCTATCTATCTATCTATCTATCTATCTATCTATCTATCTATCTATCTATCTATCTATCTATCTATCTATCTATCTATCTATCTATCTATCTATCTATCTATCTATCTATCTATCTATCTATCTATCTATCTATCTATCTATCTATCTATCTATCTATCTATCTATCTATCTATCTATCTATCTATCTATCTATCTATCTATCTATCTATCTATCTATCTATCTATCTATCTATCTATCTATCTATCTATCTATCTATCTATCTATCTATCTATCTATCTATCTATCTATCTATCTATCTATCTATCTATCTATCTATCTATCTATCTATCTATCTATCTATCTATCTATCTATCTATCTATCTATCTATCTATCTATCTATCTATCTATCTATCTATCTATCTATCTATCTATCTATCTATCTATCTATCTATCTATCTATCTATCTATCTATCTATCTATCTATCTATCTATCTATCTATCTATCTATCTATCTATCTATCTATCTATCTATCTATCTATCTATCTATCTATCTATCTATCTATCTATCTATCTATCTATCTATCTATCTATCTATCTATCTATCTATCTATCTATCTATCTATCTATCTATCTATCTATCTATCTATCTATCTATCTATCTATCTATCTATCTATCTATCTATATCTATCTATCTATCTATCTATCTATCTATCTATCTATCTATCTATCTATCTATCTATCTATCTATCTATCTATCTATCTATCTATCTATCTATCTATCTATCTATCTATCTATCTATCTATCTATCTATCTATCTATCTATCTATCTATCTATCTATCTATCTATCTATCTATCTATCTATCTATCTATCTATCTATCTATCTATCTATCTATCTATCTATCTATCTATCTATCTATCTATCTATCTATCTATCTATCTATCTATCTATCTATCTATCTATCTATCTATCTATCTATCTATCTATCTATCTATCTATCTATCTATCTATCTATCTATCTATCTATCTATCTATCTATCTATCTATCTATCTATCTATCTATCTAACTAACTAACTAACTAACTAACTAACTATCTAACTTACTAACTAACCAACTAACTAACTAACTAACTAACCAACTAACTAACTAATTAACTAACTAATTAACTAACTAACTAACTAACTAACTAACTAACTAACTGACTAACCAACTAACTAACTAACTAACTATCTAACTAACTAACTAACTAACTAACTAACTAACTAACTAAATAACTAACTATCTAACTGACTAACTAACTAATTAACTAACTAACTAACTAACTAACCAACCAATTAACTAACTTACCTACTAATTTACTACCTAACTGACAAGGCACCCGCTGAAGAATTTCATTAAATCAGTTCTACGTTCAATCTAAATATGAAATATATTGGAAAGTATAGTCTGACATGGCACACAGTATGACATTCTGCACCATGTTTCAAAAATTAAGCCCTATTTTCAAAAAAAGAGTCTTATATGGGACCGCTCTTAAACTTAGTTGGAGTAGTATGTATGGTACAAAAAGCATAAATCGGGATGTTCGACTTTATGTCGAGTAAGTTAAATAATTGACCAATTTCAACCATTTCCAATAGGATTCGCTCCTGTAATTTGAAATTTAAAGTGGGCGAGGAGGTAGAGAAATACAACAGTTAAAGTCCTAAATTTTATAATAATTTTTGTATTCTTCCAGTGGAGTTATAACACTCCATATAAAATTCAAATTTGTCTCCATTAACCAAGGCTGATTTTTGTATTGGGTTTGAAAAAAAGTTTTCTATTGATTTTAATCCAACAAACATATTAAGAGATTTACATATAAAACAACTAGTTAAATTGTCATAAATCAATAACAAGACCCCGAAAAATTCGAAAGAATACGGAAGAATTAAAAAAAAAAAAAAACTCAACAAAATTGTTTACAATAAACACATGTTTATTTGTCAAAAAAAACTTTAACATAAACGACAGGAACAGCAGTTCCTATAGTAACTTTCGTTGTATCCAATACAAGTGTCAGTTTATTAAGAAGCCAAAACAGCCAACAAATGTCAATGTAAAAGGCGTAAAATTATTCCAACTTAAGCAGGAAAAATATGGAAAAAAACAAGCAAAAAAATGAGAAACAAAAATTTTTGTGGAAATATTTCTACAACCAAAAGAATTTAATTTCACTTCATACATTCACCAGCAGCATCCTTTACATGTTATAAACATGTGTAAGAGAAAACATATATAACCAGGCATTTACTAGGAGTACATGTATCCCTAATGTTTAATCAGTATTTTTCCCAATTTCTTTCAATGTAAAGAATCGTAAACAATTTCTGAACAAAAAGTGAAGAACTATCACCAGATTGGAATAGTCATTAAGAACTGCTGGGAAATATAAAGTCTTTTGACACAATTTTTGAAATGCCGAAGAGATGTGATTTTTACGACTTTTATAGTACCTTACATTAGTATTACAACGAAGTTCATGAAATATTACTAATACAATTTTGAAGTTTCTGAAATCGAATTCCTTTATAATCCTTTGTACCCCGCCAAGATCAATTGTCTAAAATTTCCATTTTATACCAATAATTTTGTTATTTCAAAAAAATCATGTATATTTATTATTCAGTACATTTGCACAAACGGAAGGGCAAACACTTTTGAGAATCTTTTGAAAATCAGAAATATCTGTTCACCATTTCTCCTTGACACTTTACGAATTTCCTGCGATAAAAAGTTAATAAAATGTTGGTTAAAAATCTCCTTAAGGAAACAACTTCAACTTTTATAACTAGCTTCAAATTGTAAGTATTAAGTAGTTGTTGCTGGAGATAGGTCATTCCGTTACGTAAAAGTTGCTGTCGCAGAATGATAACCTGACATTATCGTCAGCGACTAAGAATTTAAACATGAATTTAGGTGTCGTAATCGATTGAGCACCAATATCGACAGCGAGCCATACTAACATTTTCTGGTTTTGAACTTAGACAACCTGTTAACCTCCCCAGCGTATGTCACTGCAATTACGCATAGATTGCGAAATAGAAACAAGGTCTACAAAGCGCTACCAGGCACCACTTGAAAAAAGACAAAGAAAATTTGGTGGCTATGTATGTAAAAAACATTTGTCCCATGTGGTTTCCTTTGCTGAGTGATAACCACGGGCTGAAACAGGCTGCATGCAAATAACTTTGGAGAACCAACTACACCTTACTCACGGTTATGGAACTTAATATAATGCTGACTAAACAGTTCATCCTGAAATATCACCCAAAGAATCGTTATAACTTAAACATCACACAGTTGGATACCCCGAGGTAAAGACCGATGTGTATACGAAGGAAGCATACGAAGATGTTATCATTCATGGAATATGACTACCGTTGTTTTAGGTTAAAAAAATAATGTTGTTCTTGGAGATCGCCCACTGTCTCTTGCAGAAATGGAAAAGAACCCGCCGAGGAAAACAAGAGTCGCAACGCTCTACTGCTGCTAGTGTCCAGTATCAGGGCATCACATATTTAACTGTGCAACCCACCCTACTTCACTTAGCTATTAGTATTAACGAATTTTCTAATGTTCAATTTGGGGGCAATATACAACATCGCGGATATGAACTCATATTAATGAATGCAGCATGTTTTTGTCCAAAGAAGTCTGCTAGAGTATTGAAGAAGTAGTTAAAATTTATGTAATCACACTTTTATGACTGTGTGACATAGTGGAACGAAGATCTCATTTCGAATATTTCCCATGATTTTACCCATGTTGCCCAGCACAGACGTGAATTATTGATCCTACCTAGGAAACTGGATTTAATATTCTTAGGAATTTTCTGGTCGAAATATTTCACAGCAAGTCTTCGCCGTGTTACAATTCATTCTATTGGCTTTAGCCACGTTTAAGGTCCTTTCAAATTGGAAGTTGGAAGTCATTTGCAGATCAGACAGGTCTAGGTCTATTTCTGGTTTTTTTGTCAAAAGATTAATGTTTTCGCCGGGTCACTTGGTTAAGCCCAGATTAAGGCAGTATTTTGTGCCATCTTGCGTGGAAGAGTACGAATGGGATCGTCTAAATGCAATTGTAGTCATTGAGAGAGAATACGGATAGAAAATTTGACAGTCGAATGGCTCTTTTAATTTTTGGAAATGATTCAAAAAACAAGCACAAAAAACAAAACACATACAAAAAAGTGAAACAGCTGTTTCCATCTTACTTTGTTATTGTTTTATACCAATCGTGTAAACACAAAAAATATAAATTATAAGACTTTTATTCTCTTTTTTGTCACACGGATGGAATTTCATTCTACTTTTTCATTAGACTTTAGGTACGTAAAGTGTGATCGTGTGAAGTGCCTTTAAGGTAGGTTAATTCTAGTTTAAGGTTCTATTTTTTTAACGATTAGTGAGGAGACTATTTACACAATTATATTATGATTTTATGAAGATTCAGTAAATTTAATTAAATCTCTTACTAAAGTTTAAAAGCATAAAAGTGACACTATAGGGTGCCGTAAGAAAAGCAACCAGCGAATTCTTGTGGATACCACAAGAAAACGTGTGTCACTTTAAAAAGGTCATAAATTATTATTGTGTCTGAAGCAACAACAGAAGAAGACAAAGAAAACTCCAAAGAACACCACAAAAATCCAAATAAGGGAAGTTTTAAAGAGGGTGGAGATGATGGATAATGTGTTACTCTCTCCTATATATAAAAATTTAACTAAATGTCAGTTTAATATGAAACAATTAAAATTCTATTTTTATTTCAAAGTTTTCTTTTTTCGCCGAAAAAAACAACCTTAAATTGTAAAGTTTAAATTAAAGCCTTGCATAGCTTTTGTTAAATAAATACTACAACAAAAATGCTCATATCTTTAAATCTTTAAAGATCATAAATCATTTGATTCGTTTTTGGGTTAGAATAGAACAACATTGTACGCAAACACAGTAAACACTCTTTTGGTGGATTGTTTTTGATTGGCATCAACGCCTAGAAGACTCTATTTTCTATTATGTCTGTCTCTCTGTCCATAGCAATTTTTTTTTGCCAAGTTTTATTGTTGTTTTGATGGAAAGTCACGTTCCAAGTCACTATTGTATCTATTGTTATGGTTGTCTTTTATTTAAGAATGACTTGATATTGTTCGTTTGTTGTATCTTGGTATTTATGATGGTTGTTTAGTTTGTTTATTGGATGGATGGATAGATTGTTGGTTGGTCTATGTGTCATTTGTCTGACAGTTCATTAAAACAAAATGTAACGAGTCATTTAAAGAGTTTATTTTAGTCGTTGACGAACAAGTTGAATTTATGAAAGGATTCCTTGTGATATATTGATGCGATAGAACTTAAAAGATATTAAGGATATGGGTTTAGAAAAATAGTGTTACATATCTTTAGATCATCTACCCTCAAAAAAAGGGTGACCTAAAACTGTTTTTCGGAAAGATGAGAATTTTTGATACTATCCAGGAGACAAAATTTAATAAACTCAATCTACCCGCTTTATCCCAATTTAAGATCCTTTCCATTTAGTAACTTGGCGATATCATATTATATTTCTTAAACTTTGACAAATCAATATGCTTTAAGATATGATGTCCAACTTATTTTCGTAAGGCATCACTTGGCCTACTGTTAACTGTTCAAAAACTGTTAGGAGTACTGGTTCGTAAATTATATTTTATGAGTTTATTTTATACATCTATCATTTACCTAAATAATTATGATCTTTGATCCGTGATCCCACACTTCTGGAAAAAGGAATGCATCATAGCTATCATCCAGGCATTGCCACCACTGAGAAGATTTTCAACAAAAAACACACCAAGAGCGCAGTTTCAACGTATATATCAGCCCCACCATCCTATGACCACTTGTAGCAGACCAATCATCTACATAGCAAAAACAACAACTGTTTAAAGAAACTTGCAGAATAACAATGGACCGGATCTTACGGAACCAACCTTTAGCACATAAAAAAGAACGAGCATAGCACCATGGAATATAGAAATTCCTCTTGAAGTATTAAGTTTTGCACAATTAGAACATCATATGACATTATATAAGATCGAAGTCATATGTATAAGTGAAATCAGATGAAATAATCAATAATGATGTACTTACATCAGGAAATTGTATTTTACAGTGGAAAAAAAGATCAAAAACTCCCGTAAAACATGGATACCTATTTCGGATCAATTACAACATCAGCACTTTTATTGGTATGCATTACTATGGAGTAAAGAACAACAACAGCGAGTCATTAATCGACATCGAAACTTAGTCAGATTGCTATCTTATTTTAAAAGATTAAGTGGAGTACACCAGAAAATAATTCAAATCATCAGATTTACATATGTACGTGGATTCAGAACTCTCATTTCCTCACATTGGCCAATCAACTCCCACAACTACTACAGTGGGATAACTCAAAGTCTGTTCAGAGAGAAGAGGAATTACGTGGTGTCTCGTACGCCAACTCACTAGTTATGATTATGAGGATGATATATGCACATGATCACTTGCCGTTTTGGTTTTCACGGTGGCCCCGTTATTAAACAGTCGAGATGTACCAACATCTCTCCAGTTTACAACCATGCAAAAGGGATGACCTATGTTGAGTCGAAAACATCACCTAGTGACATATCCGTTAGACCGTAACACGAATCCATTCTTACTCAGAGAGAACACACTGTGTTACCTCTACATTCATCCCGTATCATACCTAATGGGCATTTTGCCGTACATCAGTCTTTTAACTGACATTCTCTTTCCAGCTGACCAGTCAGGACAAAGTCGTCCAATGTGCCATGTCTAGTACCAGACTATGTTGTTCTCTGGTTCGACCCTATGTCAAATTAATCCAAGGAAATACCGATGATACATTTCATCGTCAACAGGTTATAGTCCCAATGGACTAGAGTTATTGGTAGCACATCTTTTCCAAAGGATAGCAATCACACTAAGATGGAGTCTTACATTTAGGTAACATGCCTTCGGGGGAAGTCTTCAAAATACAGTCAAAAATAGAAATTTTGGAGAGCTTGATACAAAAAATTTAGACAAATATCAAGAAAACACAATATCATGCCTTATAAACCTTGTAATCAAATCTAGACAGTACAGTGTCCACGAATGACAAGTACCTTGAATCAGTTGTATGATCGTATAACCCAAAAATATCAAAAACACTGATCTCTGAAACATTGCCAACGAAAAACCCATAAAAATACATGAAAGCGTAGGAAATTCCAAAGAATCTTCAAGGATTAAGAATCGGAGGCTGATCATAGAACACCTGGAGAAAGATGACTCTTTAAGAATTAGGACCTTATACGGGAAGACGCAAAAATAACAGTTGAAAATCATGTTAGATGCTTTGTGGAAGACAGTTAATGAAAAAAAAAAAAAAAAAAAATCACTTGAATTGTTGCATGTCAGATCATATGGATTGCCATATAATTGGATATAATAGGATTAACTATTTAGTGACGCAAATTTAACGGTGATAACGTTAAATATATGCCTCCGACTACTCTCTTTAACTTGTAATTTTATGAAAGGCGATTTCTTAACATTCTCTAACAAAATTTATTTTCACTTTCATAATATAAAACACCTTCCAACTTGATCATTATCAGGGAAACCAAAATATACAAATGCATGTTTTTTGTGGTGCATCGTATGGACTCATGGATAAGATATTTAAACGTTTCAGACCAATTTAAGAATTTTGGCATCGATTTGTTAGAGCATATTTTTGCATATTTTACCCATAAGAGCATAATTTTGCATAATTTAACTTTTTTAGCATATTTAAGGCATATTTTCGAGTTTTTAGAGCATATTTTACACTTTTAGTGCATATTTTGATGTTTTCGCATTTTCAAAACTTTATTTAAAAAAAATAAAAAAAAATAAAATTATTATATTATAATATTTATTATACCCACCATCAAAAAAGATGGGGGGTATATTGATTTTGTCATTCCGTGTGTAACACATCGAAATATTGCTCTAAGACCCCATAAAGTATATATATTCTGGGACCTCGTAAGATTCTAAGACGATCTAGCCATGTCCGTCCGTCTGTCCGTCTGTCTGTTGTTGGCACGATAGCGTCCACAAAATAAGAGATATTGAGATGAAATTTTCCCAAAATATATTTTATTGATCAGAAATGTTTGGTATTGAAAATGGGCAAAATCGGTCAACGATTTCACATAGCCCCCATACAAATGTACCCCCCCGGAATACTGTATAAATAGCTTCAAATATTCACAAATTCGTTTTTTATGAAGCAAATACCACAAAATTTCGCACAGATCAGTTTTTTGATGTCTGCAAAATAATTCTGCATTATGGCGGACATAGAACCTTAATTGGCCCTACCCCCCATATAAAGGCCCCTTTAGAAAATGACTAAATAGCAGATTGCTGGCTTAAAAATGGGAATATAGCGATGAAATTCGACACACATAAG
>NC_060952.1:74181384-74264918 GCF_022045245.1 Lucilia cuprina
AGAATATATATACTTTATAGGGTCGGAAAATTATATTATAGAAATTACAAACGGAATGACAAACTTATATATACCCTTCTCACGAAGGTGAAGGGTATAAAAATCTTGTAGGATGAAATATGACACTAAACATTTATTATTTCATTACAATTTCTGTCTTTTTTAGCTTTTCAATGTTAAAAAATAATGAAAAATTTTATTTTTAGAGCATATTTTTTAAATTTTAAGAGTATATTTTGAGTTTTTTACGGCATATTTAAAGCGCTTAAAACACTTTTTTAGAGCATATTTTCGGTTTCCCTGATCATTACTTTCCATTAAAAACTATGAGTTCACATTTTAGTTACCCAAAGGTTACACGCTGGTTTCACTTTTGTTCACATGCAAATATTTGAATTTTAATCGATAGTTGACACATAAACCTAATCTGATTTATACTTATCAAAACTAAACTTCATGTGTTTGTGTGTTGTTTGTGTCAACATTTCCTTTCGTTTGGAACGAAAGTGAAACTGTTGTACAAAATGAAACAAGATCGTTGAGAGTATACAGTGGCAAAGAGAATTAGGTGATAAATTAAGGTAAACTTATTGTTTAAGTGTTATATATAGCGGACAAGTTAGCAATTGCAATCGTTAACTTAAGAAAATTCATGATCAATTCTTACAAAAGATTAGTTTTTAATATGTTGCAAGTTAAGTTAGAGTTTATATTTGTCAGACACTGTACTTAAATATTATTTAGATAAACACCAGTTTTACAATTAACACCAGTTTCATAAAAAATATCGAATGCTGTTGTGACTTTAAACGACATGTTTATTTACAACGTCCGTCCGTCTGTCTGTGTGTTGTCCGTTATTTTCTAAATCAGAAAGGAAGTTGAGTAGACAGACTGCTTAGAAATAGAAAACTATTGCGTTGCAAATACAACCGCACGACTACTGCAACTTCTTAAACTACTTGAGTTAAATTTAAATTTGCAAAAATTATAAAAAATAAAGAGTGTAATTGAAGTAACCATAATAAATGCTGTATTCTAATGACTGCTACTGCAACTTCAACTGCTGCAAATGTTTGTAGGAAAAACGCAATATTAAAAATATTACTCATACTAGTATTACATGATTTGTTAGAGTATCTACAAGCTACATACTTACATAAGTTAAATTTACTTTTTTTTGCAGATAACTACATACTCAACCACTAAAATCAATTTCCTGTGTGTAAACAGTCGATTGTCAACTTTAATACACTAAAATGACCAATTTTATGCAAAAAGAAAATCAAACTAAAATAAATAAAGAATAAAGTAATACTAAGTGATCAGTGGTATAAAAATAAACAATCATTCTACTGCAAAAATATAAGAAAAACAAATAAAAACCCAGTCGGCTTCAAAGTGATTTAAATACAAATTTGTGCAGCGACCTTGGTTGTTGCTGCAGAACTTTAGAGCCAAATCGTAATGTTAAGGTAGTACCTAATAACAACAACATTGTTAATGCATACAAACACTGAAAGAAATAGTTTTTTATTAGTTCTTACAATGTTGGCTGAAAATCGATCATGTGAACTTTCAATTATTGTTTTACAACGTTTTCAGAAAAACCATATCTGAACATTGTTCCGCCTACGTTTAAGATCTGACAAAAGTATATCACAGTTTTAAGTTTAATTCAAAATCTAGCATCGGTGAATGTTGTTGTATTTTAATTTACTCTTCTTCATCAATGTCTAGTCAATAAACCCGTCGATAATCTCATAGTAAAATCTTTACTTACTCGGTAAGTAGGAAAGTAATATTGGAAAAAAATGTAAGTAGTTACTTTTTACGTGAATAACTACTTATTTTTGTTCGACGATGACCAAAAGATAATTGGTTACAAATCTCATTACCCGACTTTTCCAGATTTAAAATATAAACCTTTCTTTAAAAAAAAACTTCCAAAATCGACTACGATTAGAAAAACTAACTAATTCCTTCTTAGACATACGCTATAGACAATTGACTGCAAATTCTATTCAAAAAAATTAATTTATGTTGTTAATAACGACAACTCATTACCAAGTACATTACCTACTCATTACCAAAATTTGAAAATATTTTACTGGGCTATTTCTTATGTGAGTTAGCCCAGAGATCAGTCCAGACCAATAGATTAGTCAAAGAATCGGTATTCATTAACTAAGTGAATCGAAGATAAGCCCAAAGACTAGTCAATAGAACATATAATAAACACAATAGTTCATAACGATCAGGAGTCTTGTGCATAGATCTGTTTAAAGAAATTACCAGCCTAGTTTATAGATAAGTTTGGAATTAAGAAAGAGGAATAAAGGTCTATGGATTAGTCTATTATCTTTGAACTGGTATCTTAGCTTGCATATGAATTGGTCTATTTAGTTAGTTTATAAAGTCCAGAGATTGGCCCATTAACCTGTCTAAAGAAATATTCATAGACTAGTTCTTTAACTAGTCAATCGACTAATTCATAAACTATATACTAAATAAGAAACCAGTCCATAAACAAGTCCTTTATAGAATTTTTCAAAGTGTATGTACTAATACTCATATTTGCTACTAATGATGGCTATTAGGGCAACATTTACATAAACGATTCTTTAAAACGATGTTATCCAACCAACAACAACAGTAAGCAACGATCAACAACTGCAATGAAATGAATAATGCACAGTGGAAAAATTGCGGAAAAATAAAAATAAAAATCGGATGACCCAACAATCTAAAGCGATAGAGGAGCCCAAGTGCGTCTAAAGCATAATATAAAAGGACACTGGGGTTTGATGACAATTCTGCAACATAACGAAGGGAGTGCTCTTAAGAGAGGTGATGCTAGAAGAGTGATATCTTACTGAATATTCCAGTTATCTACTGTGACGGGTATACCCTTGGCTTACTGAATTTCAGTATGAAGTATAACAAACAAACAGGTTGTAATTTGAATACACGGATGATCCGGTCCAAGTAATCGCGCTATCTAATCTCTTGCCATAGTAGTCTCGTTGGGGAAAGACAGGTATCACCAGCAAGCTTTATTTACACCAACATAATGTCGCCCAACCTCACTATTGATGGGACGTAGTTCGTAGTCCGAAACACGAATCATATTAATTGACAAAACTTTATTTCAGTGGTCACAAAGACCCACATTTGAACATGTTTTAGAGTAAACTCCAACGCACTCAACCATATAGGAAAATTGCTAACATAGTCTACCACATCGTTACACCATCACTCCATCCGTCAAATCCATCAATTACTCCCTTCTCTCTATAGAATCAGAATAGACATCAGAGAACTCCACCAGTATAATCTTTGCGTTATCATCTCCAGTCAAACATTTTATTACTCTACAGTCATGCTCTGTACCGCTCTATCATCTAGGAACGATAACAGAAAAGTATCTTGAAAATTATATTTCACAGTGTATCAGTCTTTTAACCAAGCACCCCTTTCCCGTGATTTGGGTTTAAACCATAGCCACTACGTTGATCCCGAAGAAATTTCAACCAACTGGCCAGCCAAGACAAAGTCTTCTGGGCAACTGGCCTCCCGTAGCATCAGATTATCCAAGGTCAAGATTGAATTGTAAACACTAGTTTTTAGTACTGGCAGACTAGAGGTACTGGCAGCACCTCTTTACCCCGGGATTGCAATACACAATGATGTGACACTCATCATAGAAACATGCCCCGGGGGCGACTGAGCTTCAGTGTATTGAGGTGAAGTCCAAAATGGATTCGAAGCTAATATTGCGGTAGCATATGTTTGAAGTAAACCTCAAATAACTAACAAAGCTTCGCTGCCTTTAAGTTGTTGAAAATAATTTTTTTAAGTCATTTTCTGAAGGGGCGCCCTCCGGTGGCATGTTACCTTGTTGTTATTGCAATACCGGGGAATAAAGGGGTTATTCCAATACCTCTAGTCTGGTTAAAAGACTGATGTAAAGTAATGTCAATATTTCGGGATAAGTTATGTGCTGTTGCCGAAACAACAGATACCCCACAGAGGAATGACTGTGGCACTAAGCGTTGGAAATGAGTTGGTATTAATTGTATATAGTACGGGATGAATGTTGGGTACGGCTGGGCTTACCCACCTTTACATGGGGGCTATTATCAAATAAATCCCGATAATTACGAAAATTGGCAGTATCATAGGCTTAATAATGGAATTTGAATTATTTTCAATTGTCATCGTCTTTGGATCACAATAATCTTGAAAATTGCTGCCTGTAACGTGCGCTCAAAGTTTACATGGATACACAAACATACCGAAAGTTGGATAAAGCTAAATCGACTCAGAAAGTGATTCTAAGCTTTTATGTGTTACAAATGTACAAACAATTTATTATTTTCTTTCGAAATTACCCCACCGTACAACAAAAGAAGTCGCTCAAGTTTCTTGAATGAAAAATTTGCAATTTTTACAATTGATCACAATCAAATACGTTGTCGACATTGTTGTTGTTGTTGCCGTTGTCGTCATCATCATCAATATCGTCATCTGGCCAGTTTATACTATCAACAACAATATCATGATTGCTATTGTTGATCATTGTATCAACAACAAATCTACATCTGTTAATACAACAAAAATGCACAAAATGCACAACAACAACTATTATTGCTCAAGATTTTTGTTAACAGCATCCGCTGCTGATTGCCGCTATTGTTGTTGCTTTTATTATAGATTTACTGTAACTTAACAATTCACATGTTTAAATTGTTGATTTCTTTTCATTCTTTTTGTGAATTTTTCAGTTACGCGCTTCACTGATCTTTTTGATTGCTTCACTTTTCGTTTGCGGTTTAGTTGATGCTGCTGGTTGGTGGTGAAGCTCATTTAAGAATGTAAATAGTTGCTACTATTTCCATTAACTGTTTGAATATTTTACTGACCACAAAACAATTTAAGAATTTAAATGATTTAGAATCAAGGTGGCCCAAGAAGTTTGTTTTCATCGCAATGGTGGAATATGTTATGAATGTGTAATTTAAGATATTATATCTAAATTTCTTCTGCTACTTTCGCTAATTTTCTGTTTTCAGTAACTTCAAATAGTTTGTAGAGTGGCCACGCGTATTGAGCAATACAACTAAAACACTTGGTAAAAGTTCAGACTTAAAACCTTTGTTATTGAAACTGTAAATTTAAAATGAACTAGTTAAATCAGCCTGGACTTTATTCCTTAACCATTCTCCTGGCAACCCTTAATAACAGCATCATAAATGTTTGATTGTTAATGATATTAAATGTATGCAACTTTAACCTCTAGTAAAATGTAGTAAATTGACAACACTGTTATAATCAAAACGCATATTGTGGTTTTTTGATCAAAGAAAAAAAATAATATCATGAAATAATTGGGAAAAATGTTAAGGTTGGTAATAGGAAAATAAATCAATTGTAAACATAATTATATTAATACTTTATTGTACTCATTTGTTACATTTTCAATTTTATTGTGTTACCCTTTATTACGCGCCACCGGCAATTGTCCTTTGGATTTTTTATTTTTATTTTAAAAAGGATTTTAATTATTACTAATTGTAGTGCCCTAAGGGACTTCTTTGGATATAAAGTGTAATATCCAACTACTAAAGGGACTTCAGTGTACTCTTTCAACCAAAGCTTAGGACGGCTTTTTACATTAGACGAGCTGGTCAAAAGCGGTTATAAGACACAGAATATGTCAAAAACTTTGAAACGCTGATATCAGATAGAATGTCTTGATCAATTGAAACATTAGTGTAAATACCATTAAGAATTCGCTGCTAAATGATTAGTTATATTAAAGACTCTAAAACAAAAATATACCAACGTTTACCTAATCATAACACAAGCTTCCACGCAGAAGTCCGAGCAATAATGGAATGCATAAATTGGATAAGCATAAATTTGGCGCCAGCGGATCTACTATATTTACCGACATCCATATGGTAATCAGGTGATAGAGTTAAATCTAATACCGTATTTGACTGAAACTGAATACACTCCCAGAGGTAAAGTTTACATCATAAAGGTACCCGGCCACTATTCAAAACGGGGTAGTGGACACAAGAACTTAAGATTTTTTATGTCTTTTCATAAACTATGCGGTGACTATTGATTTCCTCGTAGAAAATCACATCCCAGTAAACTATGCGGTGACTATTGATTTCCTCGTAGAAAATCACATCCCAGTAAAATATTGTTGTTGTTATTTCATACATTACTTGGTAATTAGTGGTTGTTATAAATAACATTAATTAACTATACTTGATAAGGCTGAAGTCAGGGGAAACCCTGATAAAAGATTGAAACAGTACCGAAGTGCAAATTACTTGTTAGAATTGAGAATGGGGGCGAAATACTAATAGAACCATCTAGTAGATGATTATCTCCGAAGTTAACCCTTTTTAAAAATAATTACATTTAAGGATTTATTACATGAATCCATATTAAAATATTTGAACATTGATAGCTAAGATTTTAACAAGATAATGTTGATTAACTGATATTTCATGAAATCAAGTACGTATCGTACACGAATCCATTTTGGGATTTATTTAATATTCAAAACTGTACTTCAAAAACCATTTCGGATTGATTTAAGAATGGATTAATCAATTCTTTCTTTGAGTGTAGAATTCAAACTTCATTATTTTATAACATCAAGTAGAAAAACATAGTTTTCGCGCCAAAAAAATACCTTTTTAATATTCCTCTTCAAATTTCTTTACAGAATGACTTCATTAGCAACTATAGCTTTTACATTTATTATTGTTTATTAATTCTACTTTCCCCCTTCAGTGTACATATTTAATAAATTCATCACAAAATATTTATTTATGACATTTCGAATTTATCACTATTCAAAATCTTCAAAAACTTCATCATATTTACCAGTCAAAAATTTCATCATATTTACCAGTCAAGTCAGTCAGTTTGTTATTGTATTTTTATGAATTTTATTATAAATTCATAAATAAGCATTTCTAGCAACGTTCCTTAAAATATGAATACTGTGGATATTTATTGGTTTTAAAACAAAACACTTTTATTCAAAAGTGTAGAGCAAGTGGTAGTTTGTGCCGGCACCTGGTATTGTGAATTTGTATTTGTGCACGTGTGACTGTATTGTATTTGAAATACATTTCATCCTTAATGAAGACATTTAAAAAGCTTTTATTGATTGTTTTCCGTTTCGATAACTCTTTATAAATTTAATTTTTTTTGGAACATGTTACAGGATAGTTAATAAGTTAGTTCTCTAGTTAGTTAGTTGGTTAGTTAGTTAAATAGTTAGTTATTTATTTAGTTAGTTAATTAGTTAATTAGTTAGTCTGTTTGTTACTTAGTTTGAAAATAAAATACACCTAGGCGGTCCTTTACCAGTGCAGTTATAGAATAAATATTAGAAAAGATTTGACTTAACCTACTTTAAATCTCATATTTAATTTAAATATGTCCTTTTTAAAACCACCCTTAACCTAATGTTAATGACCTGAACTTTAATCCTCACGATGTAAACATATAACTTTAATAACTTTAATTTTTAAATAAGTTTCTTAACTTATTCTAAATTTTTGCACTAAACATCTCATCTCTTTTTAATTTCTCTTTAAATGGGTGGAATAATTTTATTTCTATTTGAAGATTGATTGTTTTTATATGTAAAACGAAATAAAGACTACAAGAAGTTGAGAAAAAAAAAACAAATTTATTTTCAAACAAAATTAATCAATGCTAATGACACAACAACAGTAAAGATTTTCCCTTTCAATTGCCATCTAACAAAAAATAACAAAAACAACATTAAGAACATGCCGTACGATTTAAGAACAACAAATTTTTCATAGTTTCAGTTGATCGTCAGACAAATGACACCGGATTCAGGAAACGGAAATACAAAAATAACGAATGATTTCTTTATTTATTTACTTTATTTAGTTGTTGCTGTCGTTCGACATTTCGTTAAAGTTGATGTTGTTTGGAAATGATGAGGAAAATTGTGATTGAGTTGTTTTTCCAAAATACTTTATTAAAAGCAACATTTTAAGGGTTGTTAAGTGGAAATTTAATAATAAATTTAATTAATAAGTATCTCTCAACGTTGTGTGGATTAACTGGCCATTTTTTAAATATTTCAATAATTTCGTAACAAAAAATTTATGTTTTATTTAATATGATAATCATTAAAAATGTTTGTCAGACAGAAACGACTATGTTCGTTCTTGGAATACCAAAATAGGATATCTGGACAATATTTGAGTTTTTTTCTTGCAAATGCAGGTTTTTCATGATTTTCACGTTTAAAATTTTGAAATCGCATATTTTTTAATATTTTTTTCATAAGAGCATATATTGCGTGACTTGGTTTGGCGAGTTTTTATTCCCTACACCACTTTAGTGTGGAGGGTATATTGGGTTTGTGCTGATGTTTGTAACGCACAATAATATTGGTGCTATACCCACCTTAAAGTATACCAATCGGCTCAGAATGATTTTCTGAGTCGATTTAGCTATGTCCGTCCGTCTGTCCGTCCGTCCATGTAAACCTTGTAATCAAACTACAGGTCGCAATTTTAAAGATAATTCAATGAAATTTGGCACATGATCTTCTATTGTCCCAGGGACGAAGCCTATTGAAAATGGTTAAGATCGGTCCATTATTTCACCTAGCCCCCATACAACTGAACCCCCCAATAGGGCTTGTAATCCTTGTAATCAAAGTCCAGGTCGCAATTTTGGAGATAATTCAATGAAATATGGCACATGATCTTTTATGGTATCGTAGACGAAGCATATTGAAAATGGTTAACTTCGGTCCATTATTTCACCTAGCCCCCATTCAACTGAACCCCTCGAATAGGGCTTTTAAAACTTGTAATCAAACTACAGGTCGCAATTTTGGAGATAATTCAATGAAATTTGGCATATGATCTTTTATGGTACCGTAGACGCAGCCTATTGAAAATGGTTACCATCGGCCCATTATTTCACCTAGCCTCCAAACAACTGAACCCGTTACTTGTTAGAACATATTTTTTGGCATAGTTTCATATTTGTGTTTATTTTAGTTTCATGAAATCCAATATTACTTATAGGAGGATGTCGGTCTTGTTGTGCGCTTAGTTTTATATAAAATGCTTGTTAGAAAAAACAAAAAACCGTGAACACTAGATTGTATAATCGCCGGATGTTTCCTAGACGTAATTTATAATAATTGTTCAATCAATCTTCACGATGGATCTTATATCCGGAATCTCTCCAAAGGTATTTTGATCTAATTTTGGCGAAAGACTGACAATAGAATAATGTGCTCTAGAGTTTCTGCTCTATATTCGTCCAACATTTTAAAGCTTGCTCGTAATCCTGTGTGTCCACTATCTACTATCATGCTTACCAAAGGTTTGCTAATTTTGAGGAGTTTATTCGTTAGGCACTCGATAGGATCACCCCACTCTTTTATTATTGCAAGAGTATTTATGGTTTTCTCTCATCCACATTTTTAATTCTGCATTCTCTTTATTCGCTCTTTCGTTGCTGACTAATCCTGATTGGTCTGAAACCCATATTATATACATATGGGATAGCATTTCGTTAGAGCTTTCATATAATCATATACAGTCTTAGATTTAACTTTATCATTTGTTATCATCCTAATTGCTTTTTAGTTTTAAATACTTATGTTGAGCCCTAGGGACGCCGCCATATTTATTCGAATTCAATTTACGCATTCCTCTATTGCTCGGATTTCGGTCTGAAAGCTAGTGTTGTGATAAAATAAGCGATGGAATATTTCTATTTCTGAGTCTTCAAAATAAAGCCACTTTGTCCCACAATTTTAAGACATTCTATCTAGGACAGCGTTTCAAAGTTTCCGACATATTCTGCATCTGGTATAAGATCAGGCACGACCGTTAGTTGACTGCTCACACCTTGCTGTTATTGCTATCTGTATCTATAGTTCTGATACCAATACTATAAGACATTTAACTGAAGTAATCTGTTGACTCACGGCGATAGTGATGTTACCAAAACAATAGATATGGAAAACTTTATATATGGTCTAAAGTTTGTCTGATATTCCAGAAAGTTACTGCAATGGTCAAAAAGTAAATACTACAGCAAAGTGCTTTTCCTTGTCACAAATGTTGGTGATGATTCGAGACCAGTTCTCTTTTTGATATAAAAAGACTTCCATGAACTCTGAACGTCAACTTAGGCGATTATGTAAAGCTGTTTATTAATTCTGCAAAGTAATGCGAACATTACTTTTATAATTATTCGCTGTATTATCTACTGGCAATAATTATTCGCTGTATTATCTACTCGGTCCATAATTGTCACATTAAAATTTCGAAAGTCAGCAAAAGTCTAATAAGTGGGTACCAGTTCCGAAAGAATAGTTTCAAAATGTCAATGAAATGTATTAAATTCATGGTCGAATTACCACTGTTGATTTTAATACATTGACATCAGTTTAAGATCCGTATATTGGAAATGATAGTCTAATGACTAATTTGAAACTGGGTACACACGTTAATTAACTTTTACTATTAATTCTTTGATTAATTGTTGCAACAAGTGCTGTTTGGAAAATTATCACATTTTATAATTAGTTGTTGATAGTAGCAGTGGTACGTATAGACAACATTGGTACTTAATAATAATTATGAATACACATGTAGTATAAAATTATCAAAGTAGTTTGTCTGTCCGTCTGAATGTCTATCTAAATAAATAATGAATATTATAAAAATAAATAAATATGTATGTATGTGTACATATAACGGAAATTGACACATTTGACTGGTTTTATACTTGATGGTCAGCAATAGCGTAATAACACTTAAGGCTAATCACAGTTTTATGTTTACAATCAAGAATTAACGATATTTTCAGATTTGTTAAATTTCGAGAAACATTAACTATTAAAGACAAATTGCAATAAGTGTAACATTTAAACACTTGTTTACCTTATAAACTGTGAGTATCCCAAATATTTACTGAAAATCCCATGCGCTAAATTATTACAATTAACCAGTTAAAATGGTGAGAAATAAAAATTCTTTGGTCATTATATTTTAAAAAAAGAAACACGAATAAAAAAACCAAAACAAAATAGCCACTAATTTGTGATTATATACGATTTAGATGAAAAATCTAAAATAAATTAAGTGCACAGCCAATATCAAACATTTCATAATTGGCTGAGGGAAAAAGGGAATTTGACAAAAACCATAGACAGATCTAGTTTAACAAATTAATTTCGAACTTCAAATATGGAACAAGTAAAATATTAATATTTCAAATGACAAAAATCTCTATGCGTTATAAAATTTAATATAAATTGACAAAACGATTAATTTGTAGCCACATGTTGTTGACTACCGTACGTACATTGGAGCAAGTAGTGCGGTACACTTTATCAACCAAACACTCCCATTGAAAACGAAAGCATATAAAAACATAGTCAACCCATGTTGGTTTGTTTGATCGCTATAGGAGTCTAAGACTTGGTATTCCCTTAACGAGATCAAATAACAAGAGACCGCCATAAATGAAAATGATCCTTTTGATGTTTAACCGTCTTTGTTGTTGGCTGCTTCAATTCACAGGCTTGTACTATAGTGTGTAGTTGTTTTTGTTGGATCACAACAAATGATGTTTCAAAATTGGTGCAGTTTTCTAAATCATACATCGTATTTTTTAATCTTAGAGGTGCAGGAATTAAAGGAATGAGTTGATTTGTTTTTTTTTTGTGGTTTGTTTTAGAATTATCTTTGAAGCGTTTTTTATAAACATATGACTAATTGCATACAAAATGACTCATTTAATCCCTAATTGAGGCTATGAACCCAATACTGCCCTGTAGTTATTCGATTCTTAGATATAAGATAGTAATAGTTGCAGTCTTAGCCTTCGTAATATGTCTTCGTCTTTAAACTGAAAGGAGCTCCTCCGTACCTGAAGCTTTTTGGAATAAAAGAGCACCAGGCGCCGCTTTGCAGTGGTGAAAGTTCATCTTTATAACATTCACTACTGTTGATCTCTGCGAACAACGGTATCGTGACAACCTCTGGGTCGTCTTCATCGATTCCCAGAATATAGTCTCCATCTTCGGTCTAACACATTTATATTGTCAGGATGATAGTTTTAAACATGTTTTCCCCTGCGTCTTACTCCTGAAACCATCCACAGCCTAAGCAAAATTTGCTATTTTCCAGTTCTGTGAGGATTATTGACTTCGGTGAGAGGTATTGCATGGAATTTTGAATCATAATTTGCTGAGGCTTTGTATCAGCGTTACCTATAATCCCATCAATGTGAGACTTAGACCTTTGAAGAGAACTAGAGAGTTCATAGGTCTTTTTTGCATTGAGCAGATTTATTATTTTATATGCAAAACGCCTGGTTGGGGTTTTCTGTCTGAAAGTAACTACATTAGAGAGCGCTGAGATCGCGAGTGAGCGAATGATTTCACTTTTGGCAAGGAAACTGGCTTGGCGGTAGTTTAATACGAGTTGCAAGGAAACTGGCTTGGCGGTAGTTTAATACGAGTTGCGTCTCAGTACTTTAAGAAGCTATTTCGGCATTTTTTAATCCGGCGATGAATAACACTGTATTAAGCTAGAGTTTCGACCGGATTTGTCTATTTGATATTTATCGCATTAGTATCAGTTCATTAATTAGACAAGGCTTAAGAAGCAGACCCAATACGAAGGTCAAGGTTTCTTTTCTGACATTACGGAAAGAAGTGAGTTGTATTTTATACCTACTGCCAGACATGGGAAATTTCCGATCTACTAGATAAAGTCGCTGGCCAATATAAACTCAGTATGAGGACATACACTGTTCATAGTAGGAGGATGTGGTGATTGGGGTTCTATGATAGAAGCCAAACTAGGGGAAACATATTATAGTATGGAGGGCGAGACGCGGAACAACTTTAATATCATTATCGTTATCTTTTAAGGGTGAATATCTGTTGTATAACTGTTCCAAAACATACATTGTTTGTATTAACTTTCATTGATTAAAGATCCTCATCTTGGTGCATTGCAATCCCGGTGTAAAGAGGCGCTACCAGTCTGCTGGGACTATAAAATGATGACATAACTTCACTCTTAGGCTAGTACTTGGTATGATTATGCATGTTGCAGATAACCACATATTCTTTTTTACCGAATCTTTGTTCTGGCTGGTCAGTTAAGGTTCCTGAGATTTCAGCAGCATATGCTGAAACCGATCGGTATTTCTAACCGGTCGTATAGTAGAGTGCCAATATATGCTGGGTAATTGCCGGTCGTATAGTAGAGAGCCAATATATGCTGGGTAATTGTCAGATAGGTTGATAGGACGATGTATAGTACATCAAATTCGAAGAAATACACCACTCAGAATACATACCATCATACTAAATTCAGACTTGCTCACTCTGATAAGTTTTCTTGTCTTATTCTCATCAGGTTCATCCCATAGAATCTTTGTGATTCTACCCACCGTTTCATTATTCCAAGAGGCCTTATGGGATTATCTCATCCATATTTTTCATTCAGGTTGGTGTTCAGTAATTATCTGTCAATCCGTAGAGAAAACTTTATGTTCATGGTAATGGAACTGAGTCCTTATATACATATTGGAGATAAGTACTGATTTAGTATGCAATTTAATGCACCGAGAAGTTTCTTGGGATATATTGCTACATGCTAAGCGACTTATTGTCGGGTCAATTATTGGGTTCAGTTGACTTTGGAATTTCCTTTGTTCAGTTCATATAACGGAATTCTGATCCATTCTTTTGGGTATTTCGGGCTACCAAGTAGTGTAGTGTGGTTGCGCGAGAGTCAACGACAATATGGGTTTCGGTCTCTTCGACTAAATACCCCAACTTTAGCATTCAACAATACATTTTACCAAATCTGTTTTGTATTTTTGTTAAAAAGATGACATGGGATGAGATAGCTCGAGTTCTTCAGCAAAGTGCTTGTACATGAACCGACAAAACTATATACAAAAAATGCCACCTGATTTCTTCATAGAATGATTCATGCGCATGGTAAACCGATTTCAAGTCTACCCAGTGAATGAAAAAAAAAATCGTAAAATAAGGTGCCAAACACTTCAACATTCGTTGTCGGTATTAACTACGTGATTTCTTTTAATCTAAAGTTAAATTTTTGCTGTTGGTGACCGACCATACTATCCCATGGAGGAAAGCATTATATTCATAGACTATACTAGTATATGTTCAAAATAGGTTAAATTACATACGAAATGACAAATCACTTAGGAGAATTTTATAAAAAAGAATCAATTCTTATAAAACTCTTTTATGAATGTGCAAAACATACACACACACGAACATTCCATTTAAGGCGGCAAAATCCATTTAAGATGAGCTGCTACTTAAATTCCACTACCGCACAGCGACAAACAAACAAACTTAGTCCCATATTAAATCATAAACTGTTAAGAAAAAATCTTCTCTTAAAACTGTACATTTCTACTCCAACTCTAATGAATGCGATCCCAAGTTTAAAACGTTTAACAGCTCCAACCACATTAACCCCTCATAAATCATTGCGTTGTTATCAAAACATTATGCTCGATTAGTATTGAAGTGGAGAGTGTTTAAGTAACCATTCAGTATTGTTTTTAATTAATTAAATAAATGCATTGTAGTCTTGCAGTAGTTGTTAAAGAGAAGGAAGGTTCCGGTTTTAGTTTCATATTTTGTCCTGGAGTTCAAGAAACTAATAGTTTTTCATATTTAAAAGTTGACTTTTTTATACATGTTATGGGTCCTTTGTGGCTTAAATTTGATTTTAAAATTATTTTTAAATGACCACAACACCATTGGTCAAGATTTATATCCTTAAAAATTTTCTTGTTATCCTTGTTGTTGTTTGTTTGTATTGTGTAATTGAGTGCATAAGTTATTTGTTATATTATGTGAGGTCTAAGAGGAAACATTTTCATTTTAAATCTCTTTGCTTAATTAAGTTTAGTTGGGGAATTAGAAAAACTAACAGCAAGAAACTGACCCATAGTTGAGGTTGTTTTGTGAGACTGTTATCCACATTACTACCAATTGGAAGAAAAATTTCTATTACTAATTTGAATAATGGAGTGAAGGATAACGTTGATTTTAAATGGAAAACTAATGATATAACTTGTTCTTTCATGTAGGAAAAATATTACCTTTTAAATGGCGTCTAAACTTCAGACTGGTTATCTATTGGTTATAACTTTGAAAAGCTAAAAACACTAATATCCTGTAATAAGTACATTTGAAGACAAATGCTTTTCATTTCTCGACAATCGCGTACTTCTCTCAATCCAAATGCAAATTTAGTTTTCAATTATAAAATGTTTGAAATAACCACAATATTCGTATCGAAGAGGTTGTAAAAAAATATCGAATGGTAAATAAGAAACAACTACTAAATAACTACTAAAAATTTCCGTTAAAAAATAACAACTACATAAATTAAAACTAAATATATACGCAAGCTTTTGTACATAGGATTTCAAATACAAAGTTTGTATGTAGTATGTACTTATTTATGAAATGAAATGTTGCCGTAACATTAGTTTAGACATTATAACTATTTAATTTATGACTCCACAGATACACTTAAGTTTGTCGAAACATGCAGAGAAATAGTTGTGGTAAAGGATGTTAAGTAATTTAATTCCAAAGTCCAAAGGTACTGGTAAAATAAGACACTACTTTGGAAATAACACAGGAGTACAAAATTTGAAAAATGCCACACACCTGAGACCATGATATAGTATTTTATAGAATTGTATGCAAATATAACCTCAGATTTTCTATATCATGGATTAGAGATATTTTGTCCTGAAGTTTGAAAAGAAAGAGCCAAGAAATTAGTGATTTTGGGCCAAATGGCTGTTTAAATCTCCAAGAGAAACTCGAATATTCCGGTAGACGCCACAAGTTAAAGTGTCACTGAAGAAGCTGCAACCGACTAACTCCACGAATTGCAAACATTAAACCTTTGCGAAACCGGTATTAAAGTGTCCATTACTTTTAAGCGGCTGAGTGAAATTCCTATCGGTGCTTCGAGGACAATGACTGAAATAATCTTCTAGCTTGACTTTAACACCGGAACTGCTATCATGTATGGCTACCAATAATCAAACTACTATAAACATGTGGATCCCAACGAAATAAAAGATCCCCAACTAAGTTATGAAATAACTTTCTTTAAATTCTTTTAGAAAGCCAAAATATAAGTTAGGTTAGGTTGATAGAAGAATGTCTACTACATCAAATCCGAAGAAATAAACCTAGGCCACAGTCGGGCCTGTTGTGCGCTTCTTATCATGAGAAAAAAAAGGGAACTGAATGATTTATTTGTCAGTGTTCAGAATCTCAGTTTCCTGAACGTAATTCCTAAGAATGTTCCCATCAGTGTTAGTCAGGAATGTTATTTCCGGAATAACATCACTTTCAAGATACTTGGATCTAACTTCGATGAATGCCTGGCAGTGGCAAAGAAAGTGCTCCATAGTTTCACTGACCTCTCGACAGGCTCTACATATGTAAGTCTGACTCCGCACGTCGAATTTTGCATAAATGTATGTCCACTCAGAATAATACATCATTACTTCAGATTTGCAGGTCACCCCATTGAATTTTTGTGGCTCTAATCACTGTTTCATTTTTCCAAGAGGTCTTCTCTCACCCATATTTCTAGTTCAGCCTAGTTCAGCCGTAAGTGCCGCCTCATATCTGAAATATGTAAGCAGCATGTACGCTGAATCCCTGTAGTAGTTTGATATTGCACCTTTTGCCTAAAGCAGTCCCGCAAATTGTTGAAGCATAAGCTTGAATTGGTCTAATTATACTTTTATAAAGCCAATTTGTCATAGTAGGGCTAAGATCCCATTTCATGCCTATAGTTCTCATACATCGACCAGCACCGATGTGTTTTTTTGATCCTATCCTCTATGTGGTGTCTCCATTTTAATTTTCGGTCAAGGTTTTCACCTATGTACTTAACTTTTTCTGTCACTGATATTGTGAAAAGACAGATTTACGTTTTTCCGGGTTAACATTAAGGCCTCCCGGTTGAGCCTAGCTTAAGGCCGTATTCCTTTTCCTTTTAAAGTATTACGACATCGTCAGCATAGCAGACAGGTCTAAGTCCTTTCTTGGTAAGGGTCCTTCGAAGGCTATTAATCGTGGTTACCTAGAGTAAAGGTGACAAAATGCTATCCTGTGGTATACACCGAAATACCTTTTTCCTGATATTTATATAGTATATCTCGCAGCATAACCATCTATTCCTTACCATGTGGTTAATCCAGTTACGGAGCACCTGGTTAACATAAAACTAAGAATTGCATAAGAGTATCAGTGTGCACGTTATTGAAGGCGCCTTCGATGTCAATGAATACCGCCCGTTTATATACTTTGCTATCAAAAGATGCATCTATGTAGTGGACAACTTCGTTTAAGGCGGTTTTCACCGATCGTTCCTTTACATAAATATGATGCTTAAATTTTAGAACTTTGTCGGGTATACTGCTTTTAACCATACTATCCATATTATCCGTTCCAAGGTCGATAAGACTTAGGTGTCGCATAGCTAAGTTTCCCTGGCTTAGGTATAAATATTACCCTTACATCTTGCCATTTAATAGGGGTATAAGTAAATTTAAAGCATGCAGTAAATATCTGAGACATATGTACGGAAACCATTTCCGCAACCATCTGTAAGAGTAAAGGAAAAATGCCATCCGGCCCTGCAGCTTTATAGGGAGCGAAGCTCTTGATTGCCCCTTTAACCACATTAGATGTAATTACAATTTCCGTGTTAGGCTCCCCTTCCTTCAATATCGGTTCGTCTATATTCATCATCAGGGGAGTGTGAATATCGTTTTGCGCAAGGGTTAATTCTAGGGACGACCCTTTAGTTACGCATTCATCATATGTTTAATCATGTCCTTGAACCCTTATTAACTCAACGTGATGTTGTATTAGTTTTCGCGGCTGTATATATGACATATATGTCGCCTGAAGGACCGTGCTGGTATAAGGTAGTCGAAGAGACTGTAGAAGAATTAGTTTTTCGGCACAATCATCTTTTGCTGGTATACAGGTCTTAAATAATAAAAAATTACAACATAGTACGATACAACCTTACATTGAATTGAATTGGACAAATCTTTTTTGATGGTAGGTATAAAACTTTTACAATTTTATTGCTTAATATTATTTAATTTGACTCGAGTATAACCTTAAATGTATGGTATAAGAATGGTTTTGTAGAATGAGTATATAGTATAAGCGTCTTTCAAGTATTCGATAACAAATTTACCAGTATCACTTACACACATACATGTACACAAGAAAAGGGATAAATACTCTATGACAAATGTTAGTTTTGCGTGTTTAGTTAGAATTTGTTTTAAATTTCTTCTGCAAATATAAGTTTACTGTTAGTTTTCTAAAATATATACAATACACAAACTATGTATATGACGTGTTAGTGTTTGTAATCCCTTTCTTAAAAGTGGATATCATAATCATAATGACTTCAATATTTAAGATGATTTATAACAAAGTCTGGTATGTGTTTAGAATTAATTTCTGCACCACTAAGCTAAAATTGTTATTTGGCCAGACTCCATTCTACAAATCGGCTGTTAGTCAATGTCAATTTTTAGAAAAGAAAAAGAAGTTTGGGAAATTTTCAAATTTGTGTTTAGAAAATTAATTCATTTAAAATCATTTGATATGTTTTTAGTTTGACTCTTTCTTTTCGTATCGTTTCATTCTTCTAAATTATGCCAAAATAATCACCTTAAATGAATCTTAAATTATGCTGTTTTATTCGCCAGCCACTCATTCAGTCAAGTAGACAGTCATCACCATTCAGACCAGTCCTTCATCGATTGTCGCTTGACTGATTGTAATCAAAAATACAACAAATTAAAGAATGAAAATAAATAAAAATTTATGTACGTTTCTGCTGTAGCTTCTTCTTTTATTAGCAAAAAAAAAATGTTTTCAAATACAACTTGTACGTATTCGTACAAACATGTGATGTGTATCTTTGAAATGTACTTTTATGTACATAGATACATTTTTCATATATGGGTGTGTATGTGTGTCTGTGCATTTGTTTAAGTTTATACAACATTGACTATTCAAATATTTATTTATGCAATTATTTTTTCCCCATTTTATTTTTTTATTTTTGCAAGTAGATTGTACAGCGAAAATAAATAATATAAAATTACAATTTATACAAAAACAACAAAAGCAACAACAATAATAAGAAAACTATATACAAACTTCCGAATACACTCGTTTTATTTTGTAGAATGTTGTTGTTGTTGTTGTTATTGTTTGTATGAATGAATGTCAGTTCAGTTAGTTTGGTTGGATAATATTTCATTTCTTTTCTGCTAGTTGCACTGTAGCACAGTGGTATAGGAAAAAAAAAGAGGGAAATAATTCGGTAACTTCTAAACGGTTAATCCGATTTTAATGAAATTTGGTATGCACAAAGAGGAGGTGTTGTCGATTACCAAAATGCATGACAAAAATCAAATGAAACAAAAAATAAAATTAATGATGTCTTGAATTTTAGTTTAGTTTATCCCTTAAAGTAGGGGGTTTAATCAGTTCGCCTAAACTGCAAACAGTCGGTTGGTGCATGATGCAGTTGTTATTGTTTACAATCATTTAGTTTTGTTTTGGCGGCTGCAGTTAATATGGTTGGTTTTTGCTGCTGTTGCATACGAATCCCAATATTTTATAGTTTTTTTTTGGGAAAACTGAAATGAAAACCAAAGGCGAACACCTGGAACTAGTTGCAAAATTAAACACTTTAGCTCGATTGCCAGTTGCATTTACTTATTTTATTCTTTTAGTAAATAAATGAATACCTTGGCGTTATGTACATTTAATGTTCGGTACCTATGAATTATAGTTTGTTACCACAAATCTATATTTGTGATCTCTGGGTTATATTATGTGTGAGTATTTCTAATATACCTGGATATATAAGATTGTACATTCTATATGTGGGTCGTTATGGAAAATTCCTTATTTACAATAATAACTTAAAAAATGGTCTGAAAAAATATGCACTTAAAATTTATGATTTTTAAAATGAAAAATCCCGTTTATACCGTTGCATAGTGTCACATTTAGTACATCCTATCCACACCACTTCTTATGTTAGTGCTAATTTTGGTTTTCCTGAGTACAATAGAAAGCACTTAAAACAAACTGAATAATACCTTTTAAGATCAGAATGTTTTGAATAAGTAGGCATATTTATAATAAGGACATGCCTACATTTTATATAGAAAACGTATAACTGTAAGTGAAAAAATGTGATTCAATTTTTTGGTAGGGTTATATCTCAGTTTATTCCAAGTATGTCTATGACATTTAAGATAATATCTTTTAAATTGAAATTTTTATTTAGTCTATAATGGCTAAATAAAATAACTTTAAAATTATTGGGGTCGCAAAAGTTAGCTTTTGAAATACATACTACAGATATTAGCTATCCAGGAAAAACAACTAGCTCTAGAACGAGTGAAAACAGAACCACTTCAGATTCTTAAACAACATCCTTGGAAATATTATTGTGGTTCTTAACTAGTTTTCAAGGAACTAGTTCTATGAAACTAGTGATACATTGCTATACAATAGTTCAATGGAACGCATACTAGTTCCAAAGCAACTTCTTGGAATCAACTAATTTTTATCAAACTAGAGAAAACGCGTTCAAATGTATACTTTTGCATTCAACTGAACTATAAGATATGAAAGAGATCCTAATTGAATGATACGAGAAGAGGGAAAGTTAGCTGCTTGTAACGTACATCCCACAGTGGTATAGGAAAAAAAAGAGGGAAATAATTCGGTAACTTCTAAACGGTTAATCCGATTTTAATGAAATTTGGTATGCACAAAAAGGAGGTGTTGTCGAGTTTAGGTTTTGAATTTGGACCTTATAGGCCAACCAGGGGCCCGGCGGGGGGTCCTCAAATTAGGACACCTCGGCTATGTTAAATTTTTAAAACGATCTTATTTCTTCATTTGAGTTCGATTAAAAAAAAATTTCGTATATAGAATCTTCTCATCGAGCACTATAAAAAAATGTCGTTGTAGCAGTAAATTATCTTATAGTTTAGGAGATATTCGCATTTGAAAATTAAAATTTTAAAATTTTTACCGTCCTTACTTTAGTTTTTTGATAATAGCGGGTCCAAATATTCCCGATTTTCGCCATTTTTTTATTCGCTTAACAACAAGTCTATATATCAAGCAGTGAAAGAATTATGTAAAAATCATGACTGAGTCCAAAGTTATAGGCATTTTAATTTAAAAAATTAAAAAAAGGCGATTTTTTGCCATTTTTTGGGGAAAAAAGTATCTTTTTCTTTGAAGTTATCTAAATAGTTTCTAAGAAGATGTATATAGAATTTATACTTTTTGAAAAGCTGACTTTACATAAAATACGATAAATGAAAAAACCTAAAAAATTTTTGATACCGAGGGGACCAGATCCATCCAAAAAACCCTATTTTTTATATAAAATTCAATTTTGAGCAAAAATTCTCAAATCGCATAGTCGATATCAAATTATAGTGACCTGTTTTATATGATCCAATATGTTCTTAATCATTTTGTAACGGGTTTCGATAACCCCGCCCCTGGTATGGATATAATAGGCAAAAACCAAAAAATCCCATTTTTGGGATTTTTTAAAACTTTTTTGGGAATTCCGGGATTTCTAATAAGAAAATTCGAAATTTTTATTTAATTTTGGATTTTGAGTAAAAAAATCTACCTAACTGTAAAATTTCATCAAAAAATATTCATAAATAAAATTTTTATTGCAATTTGAAAAATTTGTATCTTCGCAAAAACTGAATAAAAAACATTTTTAATTTTTTTTAAAAAGTATTCCGCGAATTTTTTAATTTTCAAAAATTATATACAGTTTGAAAAATAGACAAAATTACCTTTCCATTGATATATAACATGCCTACCTAATGTTTTTTAAGTGACAAATTAATTAGGGAAAACTCAACATCTTTTAGAGAATTTACCTAGTACTATTATTTCATCCATACATTTGTTAGGCATGTTTTACTACCTAAATTTTTATGAATTTTTACAGCCACTTTTTACGATTAATCTTTTATTCTTTATCCCTAAAAAAATTAACAAGTATTTATTTTATATAAAAATAGTCTTTATTTATTTTTTTTATAAATTAATATAATTTTGTAAAATAATCGGTATCACAGTAGTCCACATCTAAAAGATAAAGTAAATCTTTAAATTCATGAATATTTTCAAATGCTAACGTTTTGTAGCAAATCCACGTTTCTCTTATAGTAGATAAAACAGGATCAGAAGATAGAATCAGATTATTAAAAATAACTGCCTAGAACACTTCCTTGAGCTAAACTGATGAATATGCTTAAAGTCTCTATTCCTCGATTCTTGGGGTTCTTCTGTAAGCTCTCCTAAAGGCAGAATATTATTTTCTATGATGACCTTTCCATGACATAATATCTTGTGAACTGTAGGTGTCATTTCTTTCCAGGGATATAATTCCAAAAGTAATTTAGAAACTTTTGTAGAATACTCTCCAAATTTTGTTGCGTTCACTTTATGCTTGCTATTTATCGCCATTAGAATAATATTGACCTTTTGCAGTAAATCCATACTAATTCCGGTTATTTCGGAAGTAGTTTCAAAATGTTTAAAAAAACGTCTAGCGGTATTACCATCGTTTGTGCTTCCATATCCTGTGAGTGGTTTATCAATATTTAATCCCATCCGCTTTTTAAATTCCTCTTGAATTCTTCGTTTCTCACTGGCTCTCATTTCCATTAACTCCTTATTGTTATTTGCACTTTTGTTTGCATTTTCCGGTATGCTTCTGTACTTTAAATCATATGCTAAATGTAGAAAATGTTCCAGAAATCGTATGCGAGCATGTAGGGGGGATTTTCTATTTCGATTGTTATAGGTTCCAAGTTTTTAATTTCTGCTTCAATACGATTTATCAAATCTTGCGTTGTTGTTTTGGATTCCTTTATATACTCAAAGCTTATTGGCCTACAAAAAGCTTTGGATCCTGGAGTCGAATTCTTCCAAATATCATCGAAACTGGTTGATGGAGAATCGCTGTCAGCATACTTTCGAATTCTTAATGGAACTAGCGATGCCATAAATACACTTTTATACTCGGAAGATGATTCACTTGTGTTGATTTGTTTATATTCCGAGAGTGCTGATAATCCATCACATCCTCACTTACAAATGAGTTGAAGATCACAAGAATTTATTTTGAAGAAAAGTCAGAAGCAATCCTTAAAGCAGTATTTTCGAGTAGAGCGCCGAGTCCAATAACAGCCTTCCGATCAGTTATTTCAATAGGAGGTGGTATAATGCTTTTCTTCTTTTCATTTATTTTGTCATATGATGGTAAAACATCCACTCCTTTTTCAGATAGCGCCTTTCTTAACGTTATGTAGTTATCACGACTTAATCCCAGCTGCAACATAAGCGCAATAGCTTCTTCCTCAGTGAACGTTGTATCAGATGATGGTGTGGGTATACTCTTTACAATTCTTTTCAGTCGTCTTGGTGATGCGGTTGGAAGAATATTTGCAATTTTTATGGCATCCAAAGGCTGTTTTTCTTTTTCTTAACATTGCTTTAAAAGTGTCCGAAACTTCTTCGTTAGATAAGGTTTCTAGTGAAGTTGATAACCTTTTCCTCTTAGATTTTGAGCTCAAATCCTCATACTGCTTACAGGGAGCACCAACAGTTGATACGCAAATAGCAACTTCTACACATTCATCCAGCCAATCAGAAAATTTCGATCGAAATTTAGCAATGGAATACCGAACACTCTTCAGTTTTATATCAACTGATTTTATAAAATTTTCAATTTTACATATATCAGTTTTATCCACTTTATTTTATGTGCAGTTTCAATATATTTCAATAAGAAGTTCACTTTATCTTGAAAGGAGCTGAAGAGTGTTCAAATAAAAGGGAGCACAAATCATTTTTTTTAGTACGATCGCCATGGTTAGAAAATTACAAATAATTACAAACAGATATAAACCTGTCTTATATATTAATTACAGGTACTTAAATTAAATTATTTTTTAAAGGGTTATGATATTCTACCTAATATGTCTAACGTATCCTTATGTAATGAATTTCTCCTCAATAGGTCACTTTAATAAGCTACCTATTAAAGTGACCTATAGGGGTAAAAATCATTACAGTTTAAAAAATATACCTGAAAATTTTTTAATATATGTAACAAATTTAAGAGTTAACGTTATGGATGAAAATAATAGTGCTAGGTAAATTTTAAAAGATGTTGAGTTTTCCCTAATTAATTTGTCACTTAAAAAAACATTAGGTAGGCATGTTATATATCAATGGAAAGGTAATTCTGTCTATTTTTCAAAACTGTATATAATTTTGAAAATTAAAAAATTCGCGGAATACTTTTTTAAAAAAAAATTAAAAATGTTTTTTATTCAGTTTTTGCGAAGATACAAATTTTTCAAAATTGCAATAAAATTTTATTTATGAATATTTTTTGATGAAATTTTACAGTTAGGTAGATTTTTTTACTCAAAATCTAAAATTAAATAAAAAGTTCGAATTTTCTTATTAGAAATCCCGGAATTCCCAAAAAAAGTTTTAAAAATCCCAAAAATGGGATTTTTTGGTATTTTGCCTATTATATCCATACCAGGGGCGGGGTTATCGAAACCCGTTACAAAATGATTAAGAACATATTGGGTCATATAAAACAGGTCACTATAATTTGATATCGACTATGCGATTTGAGAATTTTTGCTCAAAATTGAATTTTCTATAAAAAATAGGGTTTTTTGGATGGACCTGGTCCCCTCGGTATCAAAAATTTTTAGGTTTTGTTTCATTTATCGTATTTTATGTAAAGTCAGCATTTCAAAAAGTATAAATTCTATATACATCTTCTTAGAAACTTTTTAGATAACTTAAAAAGAAAAAGATACTTTTTTCCCAAAAAAAATGGCAAAAAATCGCCTTTTTTAATTTTTTAAATTAAAATGCCTATAACTTTGGACTCAGTCATGATTTTTACATAATTCTTTCACTGCTTGATATATAAACTTGTTCTTAAGTGAATAAAAAAAGAAATGGCGAAAATCGGGAATATTTGGACCCGCTATTATCAAAAAACTAAAGTAATAACGGTAAAAATTTTAAAATTTTAATTTTCAAATGCGAATATCTCCTAAACTATAAGAGATAATTTACTGCTATGACGACATTTTTTATAGTGCTCGATGAGGAGATTCTATATACGAAATTTTTTAAATCGGAACTCAAATGAAGAAATAGGATCGTTTTAAAAATTTAACATAGCCGAGGTGTCCTAATTTGAGGACCCCCCGCCGGGCCCCTGGTTGGCCTATAAGGTCCAAATTCAAAACCTAAAATCGACAACACCTCCTCTTTGTGCATATCAAATTTCATTAAAATCGGATTAACCGTTTAGAAGTTACCGAATTATTTCCCTCTTTTTTTTTCCTATACCACTGTGTGTAGTTTTAAGTGAGTTAGGTTATGTTGGGTTTAAAGTATAATAATTCAAATTTCCTTATTCAAGTTCCTAAAAGACGTGATACACGGTTGTTAGATCTTACAACGTTGTCAGTAAAATGTTCAGAAAATATATAACAATCGTCTGAACTTCCAATTTTTCTGTTCGCATTGGTTTATGGGAAGTTGCGCCCCTAATCCAGCACAACTAAGGATCAAATAGTGCCGCGGTATGGCATACCGTTCAAAATTCCTTAAATTTTTTACGATCTAGATAATGTTTTAATATTTAACAATTTCATTATTTGCGTAGCTTTGTAATTGATCTTTTTGGAGAATTCAGCATCGATATCGGGCTTACTCTGCCAAGATTAGTAAAGTTCTGGACTTTTTCAATCTTTATTTCCGTCGAAGAGGAGATAACCAGAGAGCGATACTTTTAGTTCCCTGGATTTAGACTTATGCAGTTTCTTAGAGATTGCGCTAAACTAACTAACTATGGAACTAACTAACCAACCAACTAAACTAACTTACTAACTAACTGATTAACTAACTAACTAAATAAATTACTAACTAACTAACTAACTATCTATCTAACTAACTAACTAACTAACTAACTAACTAACTAACTAACTAACTAACTAACTAACTAACTAACTAACTAACTAACTAACTAACTAACTAACTAACTAAATAACTAACTATCTAACTAACTAACTTTAGGTGAAAGATTAGGGATTAAATTTGAAAGTTGTTTTTGAGTACTCAATCAGCTAATTTTGTTTGCTAGTTTAAGCGTCCAATGAAGATAGTTTAAACCTGCGATAGAAATGCAAAAGTGTAAAAATATATATTTTTTTTGTTTTAAAATTAAGTTTTCATTTATTTTCATATTACATTTTTATAAGACAAGCCTTCTTCTTTTCTATAAGATATACATTGTTTTGATAACAAACAGTAACATTTTCAGTTGTTGTGTATGGCAAAACTCTGAAGTTTAATCTTGTACTCAGATTAACTAATCTGATTATTAACTGGCATTTGGTTGGCAACTCAAAAACCCGCTCATACCTAAGTGCAAAATCTAAATCTGATCTTACAATTTACCGAAAAATTCGATATTTAATCCATTTTAACCTCACATATTCCACTGTATTCGCTTAAGTTTGAAATAAATTGAGGTTTTAACGTTTATTTTAAGTTTTATATCATCATCAACATCATCGTCATCTGGCTGGTTAAGTTGGTTAGCTGATGTTTGTTTGTCTGTTGGTACTCATAGTAAATTAAAAATTAAAATTTATGCAATTTGAGCGAAAAAAAGCCAACATTTATCAGTTTATGTCTGTACAAAATACAATATATTTAGTTGAGCTAAATGATTTCAATTAAACAGGTAGTTAAATGCAAACTAAATACTATTACAACTCGGCTAAAAAGACTAACAGGTGTTTCAACATTGTTTCTCTCTCACTCCAAACAAAATTATGTTGATGATACACAATTTTTGGCTAAAACAAAAACATAAACGTTATTGTCTTAAATTTAATTTAATTCTGATTTAAATGCTTTTTTTAGAGTTTAATGGATTTTTCATTATTTTATCCATTTATGGTGATTTCTTTATTACAATCATATACGTAAAATGTATTCTACACCATAAATGTGGAGGATGTAAGATGTTGTACTATGGCTCGTGCCAATCGAGTGTCAATATCAGCACCTAATACTACCATAATTGTCTTGCTATGGACTTTGTATGCAACAACAATAGTAATAAGATTGAAATAATAAAAAAAACTATATAGTTATAATAACCATAGTTATGGATGTTTTACGACTACGTACACTACAATTTAGTTGGTAATTGCAAAACAATTTTCAATCAATAAACAACAATGGCCTTTTGCAGCAACAATTGCTAAATAGGCACCCATTCTGTCAGTCAGTCAGTTAGTAAGTAAGTCCGTCTGTCATTCTGCCTAGTAGTCATCCATCTACTTAACGAATGCAACTAGTGATGATAGTGGTCAGTGTTGCCAATAAAAAATTTGAATTTAAATTTAAGAAATATAAAAAAAAATTGGGAAAACTCCCTTTAGCCATAAGTATAGTTCAAATTAAATTTTGAACTCAATGTTGGAGTTTTTTTAATCTAATGTATATCTTTAGAAAATCACTTTGGCAACACCTCTACTTTGATTAGCCAACCATCTTCAGTTGTACTTAGCAGACTTAACATGTAATATCTTTAGTAAGTAACTGCTTGTTGGTTTCTTAAAGATGTTAAAGAACACATAAGGTAATTACCATAATTGGTGGCCATTATAAATAAAACTAAACAACTTTTCGACTATGAATGATGAAGTTCTTCCTTAACCCCATGTATATTGTTTAGGCAGCAGTTATGAAAACTATTGAGTCCTATTTGAAAAGACTCATAATTTTATAGACAATTTTGTTTTTTTTTTTTTTTTTTTGGATCTGTCATATTTTAAAAAACAATAAATTTTAATCAAAATACAATAACTTTTTACAAAAGCAGGAAAGTTAAATCACAATTCATTATGACATTTGAAAAACTTTTTGTGCTGCACATATATAGTTTTTTTTTTATCGGAAAATCATAGTGAGATCATAAGCTTAAACTAGCTGTCACATTTAATTATTCAATTTTCCATAAAACTATTTCTTATTAATTTTAAATAATTATTCCTTAAATGCATTGAACCATGTATGCGTTGGATCTTACAAAAATTAATGCAATGTTGATTTAAAGCAAAAATTAATGCATATTGAATCCTGTTTTGTTGTTTGTTTAAGTTTTCGTATATAGGATAAATGACATTAGAGATTATGAAGAACATAATTCCCTAATATTCTTTCAGGTCACACTTTTTTTGAACTGAGTGGATGTGCTTAAGTGGGAAGAGGATCACCTTTAAATAGTGATATCTTTGTAATATATATTTATTCTAGCGTTATGTCATGATCCCATGTCTTTTCATATAACAAGTTTTGTCCCGTATCATAATGTCCATAGACATTATGATTAATTTTTATCGGCTCTTTTAGTGATTATGACTAAAAACTCAGTGTTATATAAGAGCGGACCATGATGATTTGCCTTAAAATTAATGAACTGCTGGGATATAGCAAAAGTAAAGCGAATAACCAAAATAATAACATTTATCACCCCTTCAAAAGTAGCACTAAGTGAAGGTAGCGTTTCATAATGTCCCGTATCATAGACATTATGATACGGGTGTGTCATAAACACACAAAAAATCGATCATGCAATTCCTTAGATCAAACCAGAAATCATCAATGAAGTCTTCGAAAATTTTCCTAATATGATAAGCACATCATCTGAGCAATCTTGTTGCAGTCAACACAGGACATAGTTTATTTGGAAACCATGCTAGAATACTTGGTTTATCTCACAACGAATTCTATAGAATTTGTCAAGACGAAGAGTAGAAAACCATTGAACATCTTAACTGACACGACCCTGTTCTGCTAGCACACTTTCAACTTGAATTTCTAAGAAAGCGACAATTTGAAGATTTGGCGGAACTATCCAGGATAAGACATGAAAACATTAACGCCTTCATCAGCATAGAAATTGGTTTTAAAACCACCAAGCCAAACTGTATCAAAGCACTTATTTACTAGTTCACAAAAACGAAAATTTCGCTCACTTCTTCTACTACTAAATATACACTAAACTCACTCCACACTTCTTTTATGATCCTTAAACTATCCCCCACTTTATCCCTTTTGTTTTTATTGCCTTTTCAAGTATTTTAAAGGGACCAACAGGACTTAAATGTACGTCTTATGCAGCCGGAATACCACGACTTTTGGGAAGTCATTTTTTGTATAAGAATCTACTTTATAAGTTAAAAAGCTTAAAAATACTTTTCACTAAGTTATTGGGATTTAAATAATAAAAAGTTCTAGCTGACGCTTTTTATGATTTAAATACGAACCAGATACTTCAGTTTTTTAGTCAAATTAAAAGAATTAAAAAAATGTCATTACTAAAGTAATTTTAAATAATGCAGACTGTAAGTAGCTGTCATTGAAAATAATCCCAACAAAAACTTGATAATGACTTGCAATACTTTTCATTGAATACCACATATCGTTCTGAAGGTTTTATACAAGTTTCTGAAATTTCAAAAAATAACCCTAATGTACATATATGTACTTCATTGTTGTTCCCTTTGCTATATAATTTAAATGACACAATTGCATGATTTTGTCCAAAAAATTTTCACTTCCCTAATTTTTGGACCGTGCTCTCATTTTTGGTATAAGCACATGCACATCATTAATTGTTTATTACCGTAATGAAAATGGTAGCGGTCAGTCAAAATAAAATTGAAGCACATGCCAATCATGTATTAACACAAATTCTTACAAAACTTACAGGAAAAAAAAACAAAGAAATGTGAAGCAAATACAATAAAAATCAACTTGTACTTCCGTATTTACTTTAAGTACAAAAGTACCAAATATGACTTGAAAATCATCATAATCACACTTTTTGTCAAAGATGTGAAAGGCATCGACATCGAGACAGACAAAGAAAAGAAGTAACAGAAACATCTTTTAAGATACTTAAACACGCAGCCATTATTACTCGTACTAGTTGAGTACAAGTTATTGTATCTATTAGTTTGTTTGTTTGTTTGTTTGTAAATATGAGTATTTTATTGATGGCATACTGCTGAGTCGTAGTTGATTCGCTTTTTTTATATATATATTTTAGAGGCGCGAATTATTAATGCGTTCCAGCACACAGGCAATTATGCCTCGCTCTATATAGAGTTTTCTAAATATTCCAACAGATACGAGTATGTATCTGGTACTTGTATATGAACTGATGAACAAAACATTAACAATCAAAAGTAAATGACACTGTTTTTATAGTTCTCATTTTTTTTATACCCTACACCACAATAATGGGGAAATTGTCATTGCTACTGTTTTTCATTTCTTTATGGTGTATTTATGAACATATGTATATCTAGATTCTAGAAGAATATGTGTTTAATACTACATAGAGAGAAAGGATGTGCTAAAACAGCGTAATTTGATCACCGAATTACGAAACGATCACCATATAAAGTACTCAACTGTTATCCGCCAGGCTTGGATAGGTAGATAGATAGATAGATAGATAGATAGATAGATAGATAGATAGATAGATAGATAGATAGATAGATAGATAGATAGATAGATAGATAGATAGATAGATAGATAGATAGATAGATAGATAGATAGATAGATAGATAGATAGATAGATAGATAGATAGATAGATAGATAGATAGATAGATAGATAGATAGATAGAAAATTAAGATATCAAAGTATTATAAGCCATAAGTTGAACACTATGGTGTAATTGGTGGCAACCTCGTAGTACTCCCCCCTAGACCTTGAAAATTTAGTTGGTGGGTAAGTACAAGTCAATTCCATTTTTTCCCTATCAGATGGTGCGTTATATACTTGGATTAACCCAAAATTATAGATCAAATATTTCCCTATGTGCATGAATTTAAAGTAAGTTTTCGAATTGGTTATATTTATAGTTCAGAAAGATTTTGAAAAACGTTTACTTAATGTACACAATACAATGAGTGAACGAATAAATGACTGACGAAATGACTGACAACTGTGCGACGATGGATGTGCGTTGAAGTTGGCTGTCAATAATTGCTGCCAACTTCGCTTATGTTTTATTTTTTTCTTTCATCATCATCTCCTTGTTCTCATTTCATTTTTCACTAAAACGCTTCTTGTTTTTGTATTTTAGTAATATATATATTTTTTTTTTTTGGTGAAGTTCAGCCACTGCTGCTGAAGACATTTGCAGACAACGATTAAAAATCGATTATTATGATGGAGTTAACCTTTGAGACAGCGTGTTCGTTTGTTCGTTAATCCATCGTTTGTGTCAATAATAACGCTCTTAATGTGTGCAACGGAAGTTTTAGCTTTTTTTCGTGATTGTTATTATTATATTTTTTTTTCCTTTTTGGTTTATGTATATTTATTTGTTTGTTGCAAACGGTAGCCAGACACTTGTGACAGTTTTTGGCTGAAGTGTCTTCTTCTTTGGCTGATTTTAATGGTTGCATTGGAGCCGTTAAGTCTGTCTACTATATCCATCAACAAAAGTGCAATGTTGAAAATGGGGGGAATTTGTATGGGTTTTGAATTTTAAAGGAAATTTTATTTTTTACTTTTTGAATGATTTTTCGTTTTACCATTAAATACTGCTCGGAAAGCTGACTTATTTACATCGAAAACAGTCAGAGTACACTGAGTAATTATAATAGTCGAAGGCTCGTTGGGTTCAAAATATATACTCTGGAAGAGTCAAAAACGAGGTAAGCCCTATGTTCTTTTAGGGAATAAAGTGCATAAAGCATATATTGCGCAATATGATGTTTGCTGTAAGGGCCGAATGTCTTTCAATCTTCAAAAGGACTTTTTTTTCAATGAAACGGATATCTTCGTCTTTGCCTTTAAATATAATCATCGTTCGCCCAAGATGCTTCCATTTCCTGCCGCAGCAGATTAGTCCTATGGGGCTACTTTCAAACTGTTACAACTACTTGGATGTTCTTTTTAAGAAAGTTTGACGATTGTACCTTTTAAACAATAATTTTTGCTTTTTCCAGAATCGGTGATGTATGGCTAATTGATTGATATATTAATTTCCTGGTTTCGTCTAAGTTTGAGTTGTTCCTTTCGTTGATAATAGTTGTATTATTAATACACACGAAATGCTTCTTCCAACATTGAGATTGTAGTTCTATAGTAGTATGTAGTTGGTCCTTATAGTCCCTTACTGCATTATTGTGGTTAAAATTTCCTTGGGATAGACGTCTTATATTCTGGTAAAGAAGTCGTATGTTGTGCGCTGCGGTAGTTCCCTTTACCTCAAAACTCGATAGATTAATATAAATATAAGCCTTTATTAATATCTCCGTTTGATACATTCTTGAGTTGTTACATTTAATCTTAAAAGTAAATTACTAATACTCATGAAATGCTTTTGAAGATGATAAACGATCTACTAAGAAAATTTAGCATTAGTAGTAGAGGGAGGGAACAACATGTGACGACCAGTAGATAAAGATTTGGAATTCAACAGTAGTAAGTAGTTACCCATTGTAGTCCCTTACTGCATTATTGTGGTTAAAATTTCGTTTGGAAAGACTACTTATAATATGTGACATGTTATTCGCTCCGATAGTTTCCTCTGCTTTAAATGATAAATTTTCGTGGTAGATCCTTTAAAATCTTTGTCAATCTTCCTGTATTATGATTTAAGACTGTTGTTGCTAGGTACTGTTCTTTTATGCTTATTCCTGTATTTGATCAGTTCACATATTTCATATGAAAATTATATAATACATCCATTTACTCTTTGCGTTTGATATATCACTTCGCTTTCCTTTATCGGCAAGTTTTTTCACAACAAATCGCGTGCGTACCCTCTGATTTTTTTTCTGTAGATTCTGCATAACCTTCGTGACAGTGACCAGTTCGTGATCCGAATCAATATCTAAGCAACGTTTGTACATGTATTAGCCAACTTCTCCGTTACTGTCGCATGTATTTGTGATCAATTTTGGTCTTTATGCCTGGGGATGTTTAAGTGAGTTTATGAATTTGTTTTTGGGGATATATTTTCCAAATATTCATCATAATAAACGTGTCACAAGCATTCCCAATTATCATTCCTCGAACCTACGACCTGTCTTCCAATAATGTACATTCATTACCATGCTTTTGTAGAAATTTGATGGAAATATCTTGTTATCGATGTTGTACCTCATATAAGAAAATAATTGCTGCCATTAATAAATAATATTCTTGATTTACAGTGATTGAACGATTCTTAGGAATTACGTTCAGGAAACTGAGTTTCTGAACACTGAAAAATAATTCATGCAGTAGACTTTTTTTCACGATAAGGAGCGCGCAACAGGCCCGATAGCGGGCTAGGTGTATTTCTTCGATCCACTAAACCTAACTAAACCTAATCCCTATATAGGTTTGAATCACAAAAACATGTAACAGATCCGATTTGGTTCTTGGTGTAAAGATTTGTATCTGTTTTAATAAAACTATTCTTTACAAATGGTCAATGATGTTTAATGTCTGGGATATGTTAGGTAATGCGGGTTGCTTGCTAGTTAGCGAATGAAATCGGAGACCAAGTGGCTTATTCTGCTACCCTCAGAATTGTCGAATTGTTTCCCTTCCTAATTTTGTTGATAAATTGGTTCTTGCAGTCTCCGTGAAAACCAGTCAAATTTCCACAGATCATGGAAAAGAGCTTTACCAAGATAGAAAGTGGGTATGTTTTTATAAACCTATCCTAAAAAAATGGCAAATAATATATAATGTCTAGGATATATTAGGTTATGTGTGTTGCTTGCTAGTTAGCACGTAGACTCGAAGGACTAGTGGCCTATTGTGCTACCCTTAGAATTTCCACTCCATTATATTAATAGAATGGTTTCCCTCCTCAATTTCATTAACTACATGGTTATTGTGGTCTCTATGAAAACCAGTCAGTATTTCGAATATAACTGATAATGTTTACTTGTGACACATCTCTGAAAAAGTTTGGATCATGGAAAAGAGCTTTACTAAGATAGATAGTCCTGATATTAAATGATCATCAATTTTATTGAAATTATTTCAGGTCGAAGATTTCAAGCTTAAGCCAATATGTAGGTTCTTATTAAAGCATCCAGTAGAGAGATTAAAGTATTCATGGTATTTTATATTATAAAAATGGCTTAAATATAGTAGAAACATTTGCTTCCTAAAGAAGGAAGACTGATCTTTATGACAAAAATCTTTTCAAAATCATCTTCTGATTTTTTTCACGCATATTTTCTGTAATTAACAAAAAATTTACCATTTAAAATCATTTATATTTTCCTCTTTAAATTTCGCAGTAATTAAGCACTTAAAAAAAGTTCCTTTCACTATACTCTGTTAAAGAAAACGAAAAAAAACATTTTAAATATTCCATATAATTTCGTAAGAGTGTGAAATTATGCCAGTGAACAAAGATATAAAATTCTTGGATAAAATATTTCATTTAAAACAAACATGATATACTCATACCAGAATGAGTTTAAATGACTTCTTAATCTGTAGTTTATGTTCATCTTTGCACCATGGGCTGACTGACTACATATAAACATATTAGACAATATGTTTCTTATACATATTTACAAAACAACGACGACAGACAGATAAATGTAATAGCAGAATTCTTACAGTTGGTATTTGTTTTTCCTAAACGCAATACAAACACAAGTAAGAAGTTATAGTCGGGCATGGCCGACCATATAATACCCTACACCTATATACGAGTAAAATGTGATTTAGTTTTCATAATAAAGCATTAAATTGAATTGTTCTTTGCCTCAGATATACTTGATGTTTGTAACGCACAATAATATTGGTCCTATACCCACCTTAAATTATACCAATCGGCTCAGAATTATTTTCTGAATCGATTTAGCTATGTCCGCCCGTCTGTCTGTTCGTCTGTCCATGTAAACCTTGTAATCAAACTACATACCGCAATTTTGAAGATAATTGAATAAAATTTGGTACATGATCTTCTATTGTCCCAGGGACGAATCCTATTGAAAATGGTTGAGAGCGGTCCATTATAGGGCCCCATTTGACCCTAAATCAAAACTAAATCGACTCAGAAAATGATTCTGAGCCGATTAAGGTGTATAGGACCAATATTATTGTGCGTTACAAACATCAGCACAAACCCAATATACCCCATTAACGTGGTGTAGGGTATAAAAAGGGTTTCTTTGGCAAATAAAATGTGTTTTCTTTTATACACTAAAAATCTTGTAAATAAATAGGTTTATTTATAGATATTTACAAAGGCAAATTATAACACATAACAAATGGACAGACAGTAAAAGACCGACTTTAAGACAGATAAACAAAAAAAGATTTTTTTGTTGTTATACAATTTATAAGATACTGCTACAACAGTTTAATCGGCTACACAATCTTTTACGCTAAAATATACAATTCTAATTTGCATAAATTCATTATTAAGATAAAATTTAAGAACACACTGAAGAACATTAGAAGACAAATAAATATGTTTAATTTGCAAAATCCTCTTGTAATTTAACAAAAGATTTAATATTTGAATTAATTACTGCAGCAGCCTGCATTGGACTGTCTTTATCTTTCACTTTTAACAAATTGTTTAAATAACATGGGTCTCTTGCGAAATCTTTCGTAACTTTCTTTAGTTTTATTCATTTCCGCTTGTTAGCTGTTGAAGTCAAAAACGGAAACTGTTGACATTTAAAAAAAAAAAACACAATTATTTGTTTGTTTTAATATTTGCATAGTGTAAATGACAATTTACTAATAAGGGAAACAAACTTAAGTTTGGTGATATTATATCTATTTGAAAAGTCGTTTCTTTAAAGATAAAATGTGTCGTTGTAATAAATTTAATCATATTGCATAGTTTTTGCCATATTCCCACATCTGTTTTAATACTAATTAACTTTCGAAAATAAAAACTATTAATTCCTAAGAAATAACCAATGATTACACACAATGTCTGTTCCAACTACCATCATTTCAAAGTGACATAGATTTAATAATTCCGTAAATTGTAAACACTATGCCCGATTTAAATTCTATATGAGTAGAAAAGAGAGTTGTCGAGTTAAAGCTTTGAATTTGAACCTCATGTTCAACAGAAATATTGTCATATTTTTGCCTCATCGAGCACTATAAAGAAGATCGTGGTAACTATCAATTATCTCTTTGCATTTGAAAATCAAATTTACAAAAATATTTCAGACCATATTCTAGGTTTTTTGAAGAAGTTAATATTCCCCTATTTTCTTAATATGTGTTTGGGAAAAAGTACTTTTATTCTTGTTAAGTTATCTGAAACTTTTCATAGAAGATGTACAAAAAATTTGTACCTTTTGGAAAACTAGGTTAGGTTGATAGGAGGATGTACACTACATCAAATCCGAAGAAATGCACTTAGGCCACAATCCGGCCTGTTATGCGCTCCTTATCATGAGAAAAAAAGCAATTGAATGAATTATTTTTCAGTGTTCAGAAACTCAGTTTCCTGAACGTAATTCCTAAGAATCTTACAAACAGTGTTAGTCAGGAAAGTTATTTACGTAATAACATCACTTCCAAGATACTTGGATCTAACTTCGACGAATGCCTGGTAGTGGCAAAGAAAGTGCTTCAGAGTTACACTGTCCTCTCTACAGACTCTACATACGTCTAAATCCGCACGTCCAATTTTGCATAAATGTGCTCGTAATACTGTGTGTCCACTCAGAATACGTACTATCATACTTACTTCAGACTTGCTCATTTCGGGGAGATTTTCGATTTTGGAAAACTAACAAAATATGCCATCCCAAAGAGACCTGGTGCATAAAAAAGTCTTAATGACGTCATCGTCATTATTTCTCTTCGGGGATCAAACTTCCTTTGCAAAGGCATAAGTCGATTGGAGGGCTCTCTCCGAACCAAAGTGATATAAGATTTAATTTTAAGTTTTAGATAGTCAGATAGATAGATAGATAGATAGATAGATAGATAGATAGATAGATAGATAGATAGATAGATAGATAGATAGATAGATAGATAGATAGATAGATAGATAGATAGATAGATAGATAGATAGATAGATAGATAGATAGATAGATAGATAGATAGATAGATAGATAGATAGATAGATAGATAGATAGATAGATAGATAGATAGTTAACTAGCTATCTTGTTAGTTAGTTTGATAGTTAGTTAGTTAGTGAGTTAGTTGGTTAGTTAGTTAGTTAGTTAGTTAGTTAGTTAGTTAGTTAGTTAGTTAGTTAGTTAGTTAGTTAGTTAGTTAGTTAGTCAGTCAGCCTTAAGCCACTTAAACTTCTTAACATCGGTATTAGGCTTTCCTTGATTCAAATAATTATTGGAGACAAGGACTAGCTACATTACTCTCAATTTCTATCCATTATATCTCTAAGTTATGACGATCGTATATAATGGTTACCAACATTGCAACCGGTCACACTTTTCTATGAAATTCAAAAAGGGAGTTAAGTACTTACTAAGAGATAGTTATGTAAGAAGTTTCGGAAGATGCAGTGCAATTACGGGATAGGCATTACACCTATTGTACTTATTATGCAGATACTGCAGCATATTTGTGGCTAATTTTCATAGGTCCAGACGGACCGCAAATTAGATCCCACTTAAAAATTTAAGATAAATAAATGTTGTTTTACAAAGATTTTAAAATGAGTCAGTATAAAGTTTTTGCATTATTTACGATAATGAAGTTAAATATCCGACGGATTTCATTAAAAAATCTACATTAATGCAAAATACCAGAAACCCAAAAAAAACTACAAAGAGTGTAACGATTAACAAATAAAATTTAATTGGCACATTTTACACAAATTCATACACATCAAATAAAAACAAGAAAAAAATCACTTGAGCTCAGCTCTGAATGGAAGCAAGTCGAAAAGGAGCAAAAGAAAAAACTAATGAAAAAAGTGTGAACAATTTAAACTGGAAACTAATAAAAACCTAAACACGTAATGAATACGCCAAGTGTTCCACATTTCAATACAACACGACTGAATGACTGACTGCTACGTAGCAATTTTTTGTGTGTTTATTTTTTTCTGTTCTGCTTCAGCGTTTCTTATGACTACGAATGCAATATATTTTTCATGCGTCAAAATGTTGCCTGCCACTTGTAAAAGTGGTATGAAAAACCAAAAACAAATGAATTTTACAACTAGTAAAATGAGCAAAAAATACAACAAAAATTTTTAAGGAAAATTAACAAAAAACTTTTGAAATAAATACGATAAAGATTGTAATAAAAATTAAAACTATGACAAGTAATTTTTGCTAAAATAGCAAAGTTTTTTGTTGCTACTGTTGCTGTTGCATATAATAAAATAAGAATCGGTGGAACATGTACGTACATATGTTTATATGTGCAAAAGGAAAGAAAAAAGAGGTTGGAATTATTAACTTGCAACAAGAGCAAAAACAACAGCAACAGTAGCAACAGTAGCAACAGAAACAGCAACAATAACACGTAAAAAGAGAAGTGTTGTAAAACATTGCAATTGTGCATAAAACTGAAGCACGTGTTTAAAATACCACTCAAAGAGCGCAACAACATACAACATCAAAAAAAAAAAAAAAAAAACAAAACAACATAAATTCATATACTGAGATTTTTGCCCTCCTTTTCAAACACAAAAAACGGTTCCATTAAAGAGAAAAAAACCGCTCAACTCTCATTTTTTTTGTGCTCCAAAATGTTGGGGATACTTGAGAAATGAAATTAATATTTCTCTTTTTCACTTCTTTCAGTATTTTTACTGTAAATGTGCAACGAGTGTTTTTTTTCGGTCTTGCAACATTAGCAGCAACTGCCTCTGTCTTGTATCACCAATTTATGTGTTTTTTTTTTCTATATTGTTTTCCCTTTCTGATGCTTATGACTCTAGTTTAAAGCACCGAGTTAGTTGTATTCCATATAACAGCACTTTTATAACCCGTTCAAGTTTGGCCAATAACAAAAAAGTTGTCTGTCTATGCTCTGCAACACTCAACCTCACACATTTGCAACATACAACTTTAGCATTCGTTTACACTGGAAAAAAAGGCGGAGTACGTAAAAACATACAAACAAAAAAGTATGTGTAAGTATGTATGTATATATGACAAATGTGTATGTGTATTTTGAGGTACAAAAACGCGTTTGCGCTTTAGTCCAACTCTGCTGGCTGGCTGACTGTCTGGCAAGGTGCCTGGTTAAAGTTGTTATGCTTTTGTTAGCAGAGTTTTAAATGTAACTGTTCTTAAACTTTAGGCGAAAAGAAAAAACAAGTAAAATTTTTTAAATATAACAAACAAATTTAAGGTATCATTCACTTAAAATCAATTCAACATTTTATGGTAAATTGGGATTCAAAATATTCAAATTAGTTTCGAATGTCCTTTTTCGGTTGCAGTTCAGTTGACGATCTATTATTTAAATCGCCTCTTTTATAACAAGGCGTTAATCAAAAGTTGTCTACTGAACATAAAAAGCATAATCTCGCTTACAGGGAATATAAATTGCCAAGAACTGTGAGATATTGGTGGTCTTCCTAGCGCCAATGTGGACTCCGGGAATGTAGAACTCCGGGAATGTAGAACCGTAATGGAATGTATTCAATTGAAGTCAGAAGAATATATACTTAACTGGACGAAGATGCATAACATCAGGTTTCAATCAGTTCCCATTGAAATGTCATCAGAGGGTTATCAGAACGAGAACATCAGAAGAACATATACTTAACTTGAAGACGATGCATAACACCGGGCTTCAATCAGTCCCTATTAAAATGTCATAAGAAGGGCTACCAGAACCACCATCTGAGTTTAACTCCCCTCTTAAGCCATGTTATTGTCCCACCTTTTGCAAACGCTCCTATTCAGAAAAATAGCTTTCAGAAGGAAGACAGTACTATTACCCAATGAATTATATATTGCGACAATTTTTTCCGACACTAGAATCTAATTAGTATTGAATGAATCCTATATATTTATTTTTAGTAGACAAACAGGTTTATGGGCACTACAGATTCAGTTAAATGTAAAGCATTTTTATTGGAGAGTGAAACGCTGGAAGATTTTCTCTGTCATTATCGGATTTTCTTCGCGAATATATTGGGAGAAGTATTCTAGATATAACAGATTAAAAATTGTATTAAAATACCGCCAGGGAACTGAGTTTCTGGTCATTGGATTAATCTGTAAAGGATTTTTGTCGCAAACATTTTCATGTTCCGGCAGAAATCACAGTTTCGATAGTGACATAAGTGAATTAGGATCGTTTGAACTTCTATCGTTCATTTTGATAATTTGTATACTCTACACCACTATAGTGGTAAGGGTATTATGTGTTTGTGCTGATGTTTGTAACACTTAAATATACCGATTGACTCAGAATCACTTTCTGAGTCGATGTCCGTCCGTCCGTAAACGTTGTTATAAAAGAACAGGTGACAATTTTCAAAATAATTTAATGAAATTTGGCATATACGTTTATTGATGGTTCATTATTTCGTCAAGCCCCTTTACAACTGAACTCCCCGAGCTCAAAATTATGTAGAGTATATTTGAATCTTTATAAAAGGTCTTACAGTTTAGTTTTATACTAACCTTGATGACTTGGCGGAATTTCGAAACGATCGGATTTTGTTTGATTCTAGCTTCCTTAAAAAGTTACCTTCAGAAAGTGACTTGAATATCCACAATTCAATTATTAGCACTAATATTGCGATGACATTTAGCACGAACAAATATTATATGAATATAAATCAATCCAATACATTTTCTAATAACGGTCCATATTTGCTACCATCACATATATAAGGACTCTTAAAGAAAATTTTTGTCAATAAATTGCTTAAATAAATCGGAATCAATGTAATATTCAAGATAAATGCTTTATCTTGAAAAATTTATTCTATTTTACATTAATAACTGGTGTAGGGTAGCATAAGGTCGACCAGGCCACTATCTTCTCTTAATTGCTTAGATTTTGAATCGCGAGGTCAGGCAGCCCTTTTAATACTCTCTTAATTGCTAAGATTTCGAATCGGGAGTTTCTGTGATTGCATCATTAAAGCCAACTTCCTACGACTATTATAGATTTAATGACCAAGACAGCAAGTGGTCAGGGATAATCAATTTACTTAACGACCGCCAGAATGGCTTTCATAGAGATTGCTCTACGGAGACTTACTAGCCTTCCATTCGGAGAAATGGTGTAATTCCATTCACCATTTTGGCGAAAGTAAAGTGGTGGCTCTAGATATTTCAAAGGCATTTGATAGAGTGTGGCGTGGATCACTTGTATCAAAACTAATTTCTCGATTTATTTCGAACTTTCTCAGAGATCGCACTATACGAGTTGTTATAAATAGGATCTCATCAAACTTTTCAAGATTAATTCAGGGTTACCGCAAGGCTCCGTACTTTCTCCTACCCTATTTATTTTCTTTGAAAATGACCTTCTATGTCAAATTTTCAACTCCATTTACTCTTTTGAGGATGACAGCAGTATCTATCATTCTTATTCATTCAATTATAGGCTAAGCCTTGAATCGCTTAATCACGACTTGAAAAGGTCGTATCGATTTAACCGAACGCAACACTCAATGTTGTTTTTAACACATAAACGCTTGGCAGATATTGTTGCTTCATCTAAGTATATATGTGTGGTGTAAATAATAAAGAATCGGAAACTCTTGATGTTCTGGACATGAAAATTCAGTGCGATGTCCGCTGGACTAAACACATTTTTCAAGTGTCTCGGTTTTTTGAAACGGTGTAGGATAAACTTCACTCAATTCTTACTATTTACACCACTTATATCTGACCGAACATAGAATACAACTCTCATATATGGGCCGGATCTTCGAAGTCTATTTTGGAGCTACTCGACCGCGTATAGGAGAGGGCGAAGGTACTTATCAGTGAGAGTAGGGTATCCAACTCCATTGATATACTGGGGCACCATCGCAACGTGGGGTGTTTTTTTACTGTTCTATCGATACTACAATGGTTCCTTTGAAATTAGGGAACTTGTTCCCGATACCCGTATATTCTTGCGTAACACACGTCTTTCTTCAAGAACACACCGCATTGTTCGCATGTGGAATAAACTTTCTGCAGATGTATTCCCTGCCACTTCCGACAAATGAAGATTTAAATCAAATGTCCGCAAACACTACTCCTTCCAACCTATTTTCCTAGTTCCAACACAATACTTCGTATAATTAGGGGTCATCCCCTGAGTGCTGGTCCAATTTCATAAAGATAAATACTAATCACCGTATTCATAAACATATTAATCTTACATGTTCAATACAAAATTCCTACAATAAATCATCTATCAAACATTATTAAGCATATGAAGGTAATTAATCTGACAAACAGATAATGACTAATGAATAACATGAAAATTTGAATTCTACCTAGAATTAAACAATTTAAAGTACTGACCAAAATAACCCATTGCATTTGAGGGTCTCGTATATAAGTTTGCAAATTCTTTTTAAAATTTGACGTAAAACAACAAAAACACAAAAAAGTTCATGCAAAATCTTAAAGTTGTGTTGGTTGATGTTGCTGCTACTGTTGTATATACATACGTTCGTGGTTGTTTTAGTTGTTGTTTTTGTCTTTTTAAGTGTCTATCAAAAAACCATTTATTCTATGGCGTCCATGACCAACCATATCGTCGTCATCAATGTTTTTGTGGTTATAGTAGCAGCAGCAGTTAAAACTCCTGGTTTTTATTTTATTGTGCAACGTCATTATGATGATGTTGATAATCATCATCCTTGCTACTGTCCACATTATCATTATTGGAAGCCAACAAACATTGGCTTAGTTGTTTGTATAAGAACTTGACGTTTCGCTTGCATGCGTGCGGTTGGATTGTGTTTAATTTTTTTTTTCTTTTTTTTTTTGCAAAATTTTCTTGCATTTATTTAGATTTGACGTTTTTAAAACCATTATTCATTTTACACTTGCATGGAATGCTCTTTCATGGAGTTTTCTTTCAGCTTAGTTGGGTTTGCTTGATTGCTTGATATTCCTATTTTTTATTGCTTTGTTTTTGGAAAACAATCTCCATGTTTAAGTTTTTTTTTCGTTTTGCCTCGTTTTAAAATGATTGTGTGGTTTACATTAAATTTTAGTTAAATTTTAAAATTTAGTTTATAAAATAACATTATTTTGTGGTTTAAATACATAAGTTCTTACTGAGTTTTTTTTTTGTTAACACAAAAAACTTCTTTAAAAAATGGCTGATAAGTTTGCAATTTAACAACTTTTAACAGAATATTAATGTAGCCTTAAGCAAATTGAAACAATGTTGCGAAAGGTTTTAGAAAAACAATTTTTAAAATTTATGAAAATTTAAAACATTTTTGATTTAACAGTAATCAAACATCAAGTAAGTACGCTTACCGTATTGTGGATTCATTTGATTTGATGTCAAAACAAATCAACAATTAAGAGGATAACGATCCTCCAAATTATGATCTAGTAATCTATGAGGTCAAGCTAAGTGAGCTAGAAAACTCAAACGATTTACACTTCTAAAATCTCACACTAATTTATCCTTCCCCAATTCCATTTCCCAGCCCTCAATTGTGAAATTTATATGGTTAGTAGCAGTGCTGAGGTTAGTTATTCCACCTTCTGATGGAAGCGCAGAGATATAAATATTTATAAAAGGGAGCTTCGTACAAAGCTCTTGATGACCGTCGATTCGCTTACAACTGAGGAATTATTGATTTGATTCCTCCTGGGGTTAAATCTGTGGCAATCTTAACCAATTTGCATTTTTAGGACCTAAACTTCCCTGGATTAATTTCGTAATTTTCATGAAGAATACCGGTCAATCTCGGCACAAGAATGCACCTTAAAATCAAAGCCACATCAAACTGCTAGTGTGAACGAAAAAGCGCTCAGTCAATCTGCTAAAACTAGCGGTGCGGAAGTATAGTATTAGTCACATTCTCTTGGTGTATTGCAATTTCAAGGTAAAGAGTTGCTACCAGTATCTGTAGTCTGTCGGGACTATAAACTGGTGATGTCACCTTACTCCTCGGCTATTTTGTGTTATGATTTGGCATGGGGTCTTACCTGAGAATCAAATAATCTGGTAATTCAGGTGGACAGTTGCCTGCAGGGCTATGTACTGGCAGGTCAGTTGAAGTTCCTTCGGGATTCATGTAGTGTTTGAGTTTTAAACAAACCACAGGGAAATAAAATGTTCTGATTGGCCTATTCGCGATTTTCCTTCTTGGTTGGTATTTAAATATTAATCCATATTACGAACAGCCAGTTTCGTCTCCTAGGTGCTGTTTCCAAAAAAAATTAAACATATAAGGTTTTCCATTTTCGACGTTAGTTTGAGCATAAAAGCTTCCCCAGTGGATGAAAAAGTTCACCGTAATGCCGTTAAGACTAATGTTCACGTAAAGCACCTCCACATTCATTCTCACCAGCACATTTAATGAAGCAATAACAAAAACGTGCAATTTATCGCAACTAAAAGAAAATAATTACCCTACCCTTGTGGTTCCTTGACATAGGGAAATCTCGGAAAATATTTCGTAAATTTTTTAATGAGACTAGAAGTTCAGTGAAAAATATAAATTAGAAGTGCTAAACAAAGCTCCCGAAGAAGCTTTTGTGGCAACATCAAAGCTCTTTCAAGCTTTTCGTCCTCTTAAAAGCACGACGACAAGTAAGAAGAGGACAAGAATATTTAAAATAACTACTAATCTTTTGAAGTCAAGAATTAAGGTAATTTTAGAAATCCATTTCTGAAGTGAAGGGTCGAAAGGTTCCTAATAAAGTTATTGAGGGTTTATTGTAGGAATTTTGTGTGGAAAATGTGCGTAATTAACCTAAAATAAGCCATTCATATCTTCATGAATACAGGGGTTAATATTTGTATTTTAATGCAGAACATTCTTATTATTTGCTAACTAACATTTTGTTAAAAAAAAAAAACGAATATTTCATGTGATGGTCTGCAACAATCCATATTTTGTCCTTGACATTTTGGGATTCCATCACTCAGACAAGAGCAAAAAAATGGCGTTCGTTAAAACTAAAATATAAACATAAATTAACATACACTTCATTTAAGGCAGCCATTTTTTTGAGTTCAAGAAACAGACGACAATTTTGACAAAACTGAAAAAGACAAAACATTTTTTTTTTTCAGCAACAACAACGGCAAAAAATCTACAAAAGATGAGATGATTTACAACAAAAATGTATGTCAATTCTCTAAAGACAATTTGGACATTGTGGGATATGAAATGGCAATGGCAGCATCATGAGCATCAAGAGTAATATTAACAGCAGTAGACGTTTTTGAAAAGTCTCCAGCAAGAAGAATAGGAACATAAGTACAACACCAGTCGTCATATGATGACAAAATTATAGAGTCACATAACAGGCAATAAAAACAAAAATCCCAAACGTTGAAATGAAACCAAAAACCAAAGAGAATACAACATGACATGGACACCAAAACATGTTGTTGTCAAATAAAAATTAAACAACGACAACAACAATATTATTATTATTATGATTATTATAGTTGCAGGACAACAGTGTTGGTTAATTATATAGTAATTTAATCATTGCCTGCATATATAGTTTTATTTTTCTTTTGGTTGTACTGTATCCGGAGATAAAAAAGAACTTTAAGTCTGTAGTCTATATGTAGGTTTGGAACGATTCTAAAAGAAAAATTCCAAAAGCTAGTAATAACAAGCTAACTAAATAAATAACAAACTAACTAACTAACTAACTAAAGTGTCACTATCCTCTCCACATGCACCACATTCTTTGGCATCCGCTCGTCCTCGACCTGTTCAGTTTGAGGAGAATTCTCATTTTGCTCTCATTATGGTCTCCCCATATCTTCTTAGTAGTTATACCCACTTTTTATACCGTACACCACTTTAGTAGGGAGGGTATATTGGGTTTGTGCTGATGTTTGTAACGCACAATAATACTGGTCCTATACCCACCTTAAAGTACTCCAATCGGCTCAGAATCATTTTCTGAGCCGATTTAGCTATGTCCGTCCGTCTGTCCTTCCGTCCATGTAAACCTTGTGCTCAAACTACATGTCGCAATTTTGGAGGTAAAAAGCTCCAAAATTTTAAACAAATATCCACAGTTTTATTAAACAATAAATGGCTTAAGTATATCCGAGGCAAGGTACAATTTAACTTTAATGCTTTATTATGAAAACTAAATCACATTATATTCGTATACAGTTGCCCGACTATATCTTCTTACTTGTTCATTATTTTAAAAGGCCTTATGGGATTATATTTCCCATAGTTTTAATACAGCCTTCATTGCTTAGAATGGTTTTGGGTTCGTAAACTACATGAAACTCCATTCTCTTTTAAGCGAATACATTCGCCTACTAACTAACTAACTAACTAACTAAAGGTATAATTGATCATGTAGCCCCAAGCCTTTAGACGATCGAGTATGTTAAACATGATATTTCTATGGCATAGATTAAAAAACCTAACACAACGTCATCTTCCAAATGAATTAGTTGTTAAAGTCATAAATGTCTAGCTGTCAGATGAAGTTCTTTTACATGGAACTCCATTCTCTTTTAAGTGAATACATTCACCTACGCAGTGGCCTGGTACTCATTTGATGTAAATCTTACCTTTTGAATACTCAGTTAAAACTTTCTTACAATCCACTACAGTCTTAGCTTCAACTTTATCACCTGATATCTTCTAATTGCCTAACTAACTAACTAACTGACTAAATGTGGACTCATAGCAATCAGATTTATTTTATTCCGTTACCAGTGGTGCCGATTGTGCTTTGGAAAACTTATACAGAAGAAAAGAAATCGCTATTTCTTTCAACGCTACTATGTTCACATATGGATTTGACTGTTGAACGTTTGCTTTTTTGTTTTTCTTTGTTAAAATTTGATTTTTATTTAATTTTATGCGATCAGAATTGAAAATAAAAACCTAGACATTTTACAACATTTTCGTACATTTAATGCAAGTAGTACGTATCTGTGTAAATGTAATACACATGAATTGTGTAATTGTATTTATAGTTTACAAATGTCTCCAAGGAGTTACACAAACTTTGAAATGAACAAAAGTTTTCTTTTCCTTTTTCACAAGTAGTTTTTTCCCTTAACTTATATTTTCGATAAAAATCGCTTGAAAAAAAAGTAAATGTAAGCAAAAGAAAAAAAACCTTGAAATAAGGCGAGGCATCAGGTTTATGGTAAAATTGATGCGCATGCATTTAAACTTTGGCTATAAAGACGACACGAACAAAAACAGTCACAACAAATGAAATTGTAGTCGTATAAATATTTTAGCAGCGCATGGATACGAAGAAAAAAAGTGTGCAATAAAATTGCATTGCATTTCATACTCACATTCTCACTCACTCCCAAGTCTAGAAGGAAATATTTCGGTTTGATTGTCTGTTTAAAAAAATATATGTTTTTTTATTTTTGTGCAAATCATGGCAAAGGATTTCTGCAAAAACAATAAGAAATAAGAAAAAAAAAATAAATAACAACCATGACATTTGCTCCCCCTCTGAAATTTAATGCGCCTGCATTTTTTTCTTCCCTTTTCGATGGGAGAGTTATGTTTATGTTAGAATGGAAAAGAGAAAATGGATTAGGAATAAGGGTAAAGGAAGAGAGTTATATTATTAAACTCTTATTTATTTAAAAATTAAATTTAAATAAATCTGCGAAGCGCTATTACTATATAGTTCCGAAATCGGCTTTTAAAAATGTATCTTGAAAATCATTGAAATTTTTAATTGATTAAAAAAAACTATTTTTGATAAAAATTACATTTGAAGTAATTTAATTGAAGCTTTGCTAATTACAATTATTTGTAATCGTATTTGAAATTTTGCAAACTATAATTATTTGTAATTATTATTGAGTTTCAATTAATTGACAGTTTTTTTTCTTAATACCTAAATTACAGGTAATTGTAATTGGTAAACTTCAATTACAAGTAATTGGTTATTGCTCAATTACACAATACGAGTAATTGTAATAGATCTTGTTATTAATCATAAGCCTTGAAGGACTTTAGACGATGAATGTCGAGTGCTTTACGTGAGTACCTGACATGATGCTCTAATCCACGGTGGTCTTTTGCATCCTTGACTTGAACAACGGTCTACCATCGCCACTGAATCTTTCAATAAAGAAATCAGGTGGCAATTTTTGTACATGGATTGGGCCGGTCCATGTACGAGCACTTTGCTGAAGTACTCGAGCTATCTAATCTCTGACCATTGATACTTTATAAATCATAAGTCCTATTGTCTGTGAATCTACAGAAGTTATTTACGTTTCTCCATGCGATTTACAACGACTACTTTTTCTAGCTACTTGTAAGCATTTGTTGTAAGTATTTGCCTCCAATGACATCACCGTGTTAAAATTATGACTTAAAATGCTATTGCGTTAGTAAATGTAATGAAATCCCTTGTATAACAACAGTTCAATCGTATATGTCTTCCGTACATCTTCAACTACAAAAGCTGGTTATAGGTCACTATATTAATTTTTGCACTCTTAACTCTTTACATGTACAGCCAGACAGACGGACGGACGGACAAAACTTAATCGACTCAGAAAATGATTCTAAGCCGATTGGTATACTTTAATAGGGTATAGGGCGAATATTTTTGTATGTTACAAACATCAACACAAACCCAATATACACTTCCCACTAAAGTGGTGTAGGGTATAATAAGTTATTTTTTAGAATTTGATGTCGCACATGCTAAAAAGGATAATATGCAGCGAAAAACTTTTTCCATTTTTCATCATATTCGTAAAAAATCCAGCGGTTTTTTGTGCGCGAAAGTGTTAATCTTTGACAACTAATATGACTTTGGAAGATATCGAATATATTGTAATTGATTAATTAAATAACTTCAAGTACTCAACGTTATTTAGCAACCTTCAAACATGAAGTAAACTTTCTGATATGCTATATAATGCTGAACATATTAGCTGATGGACGGGCTAGTGTCAAAGAGCCAAAGAGTGCCGGTAATATGTATACTATTGTTTATTTCACAGGATTTCGACAACTAGATATAATTAACCTAATTCGATAATATGTATCTAAAAAGAGTCTATTATAACAATATGTAAAAATAATTACAGAAACATTATATCATTAATATTTGTCTAAAATTAAATGTAAGTAGTATAAACCTCACTAGCACACAATACAAATTAATGTTTAAATTTCCCGCCAAAATTATAATTCATCAATTCATATAATACTGTATGTAGGTATCTCCCCAACTTTAATAAATGCTCCACAAAAAACCACTCAAAATCTCAAATCTGTTGCTCATTTTAATGTCAAAGCTAAATCAAATGTCTGCTGGTCTTAGTTAGTTGTTTTTTTTTTTCTAGAAAACTCATTCAAGCAACGAGTATACCAACAATATGCTATGTTGGACCCCAAACAACTCTTAATGGTTTTGAAGAGTTTTTGCTCTTTAACATGGTATGTGAGCATGCGCAATGTTAGCTACCGTTTGGGAGCAGCATTTAAAAGGGGGAGAATAAAAAACCAAAACAATAACTGGGGAAAAAACGAGTCGAGCACAGTAGCCGATGACTGTTCGAGAAAAAAAGTGGTTGAGTAATTTTTTGTTAAAAGATTGAGCCCAAAATGCTGCACCTTAAACATTGAGAGGTGGGTAAAGTTGTTGATGTTTTCTTAATGATTTTGTGGATACCACAGATACACACACGTACATACTCACTGTAGCATGGACCAAATACTACATATAGGGAAACGGCAGCTAAAAACGAGCCCCACTAAAATGTTACAAACAAAAAAAGTTAATCAAGAGGCGGCTGTAAAAGCACATTATACGACTCACTACTCATTGTTGTTGCCGTCTCTCACAATGTTGTTGTTATGGGTTTTTGTGGCAGGTTTTCGTATTTGTTTTTGTACAAAGCAAAAGAAAGAAAAACTAGAGAAAAAATCCAACAGTAGCAAAAGCCATCGAGGCATTTCAATATTTTTTTCAATTCATACTCAGCATTCGTGTACGGAATTCTTGCGAGTTGGCAGCAATTTTTTTGTGTCTGTGTCTTTTGCCAATTGCTGCTGCCTTCCACATTAAGACACTGTTCGACTAGTGCCACAAAACTTGTGCTCGTACATTGGACTCACAAAAAAAAAAAAAGAAAAAAGTAATTCGAAAACAAAACTTATAACAATACCAAGCAAAAAGTCAGTGAAAATTTTTGCAAACTGTGACCAAAAACGCGCGCGCGATTTTTATTAAATGTTCGAATGTGTTTCAAGTGTTTTCTTCTTACTGTGCGTGGTGCAAGTCCAACTTAATAAGTCAGTTTTTGCCAATTGTAAGTTTGATATTCAGTGCATTCATCTCGGTATTTTTAAGCACAAGCGAGGATCGATCGATCCTCTTTTTTTCGCAATCAACTTTTAAATATTGTGGCAATCGATCAGGTTTCTGGTTTAAATGTAAAACACATTGAAACATTGAATGTCAACTATTTAATGACCAAAAAATTTATGAAAAAAGGCCGGTCATAATTACAACAATTTTACAGAAAAACGTAAAATTTTCGTTGATAAAAATGCTTTGTTTTTTGTAGCAGTTTCAATTACGGTTTAAAACAGAATTAAAGAAATAAAAAAATATTTTATGATAAAGTCAAGGTGTTTCAATAAATAAGTGATTTTAAAAGCAGCAAAAAGTTTAAGAATCTTTTTCATAAAAAAATAAAAATTTAAAATAAATAAATAAATTTGAAATATATAAAAAATGTTTAAATAAGCAATAAAAAAATAAAAAATAATTTTTAAAGTAAAATTATCTTATTGTCGAAATCAAAATAAATTTTATAAATTTAACAAAAGTGTTGCAAAACAAAATAAAAATAAAATTTCTTTTTAAACCCAAACAACAATTCTTTACGTACACATTTATTAAAAAATTTGCATAATTTTTAAATGATTATGCATGGTACTTGGTATAAAGGACCACAACTGGCACATTCACACTCTCATACCGAGTATCATCAGTTTCGTTCATATCCTTCTTTTGTTGTTACCCCCTATCACGATACCTCTTCATCAACGTCGGTGGTATCAGCAGCCGCTGCTGCAGCTTTAAACAATTCCTCAGCACCCAGTGCTCCAAGTGCCCCGATTTTGGTAGAAGGTTCCTTTACGGCCTCTAGTGTACAATCATCTAATAATTTAACAGTTTTAAGTCCAACTATTAAAATCGAACAAAATTATAGTGATCATCAGCAACAACAACAACAGCATCAACATTTGCCGACGTCACAACATCACTCACAATCATTGAATGGTGTTGAGGATTATACTCTCAATGGTTTGGATTGTTCCATTGTAGATAGTACCACATTTAAGGTGAGTTTTTTTAATAGTATTTAGTAAAAATTGAGAAATATATTTTAGGAATTTCTTGTCAACACATATTACTAGTTTTATAAACTATTCAAAATGAAATAAAGAAATACTGTTGACTTTATGTTTTCAATTTAAGTATCATAAGCCAATCGGGGTCCAAGTCTAAAGAAGGACATTTTAGATATATAAATATGACATGATTTCAAAACAATTGCTATATATGAAATCTAATCTATAATATGCCAACGTGGCGTATACTTTATTATATTTGCAGCCATAATTCTGAGATGTTAAGTAACTATTGTCTACAAAGGATAGGTAACTATGGGCGTATTCTTACACATTTTGGTAGACAGATTGATGTCTACATTAAAGTTATTTATACAGAATTTTTTCGTGATATTAGTGTTTACATATAAGTGAGTTTTGAGTGAAGATCATATAAATTCACAAACTGGCTGTATTATAACTTTTGCCTATTTTTGGAGAGAAGTAAGAACATTTAACCTATTTAAGAGCTTTAAGGCCACGATTGTATGGGAGCTGGTCAAAATAATGAATGATTTTAACTACTTTCAATAAGCTCGGGTAGTGAACTTGCTGAATTTTATCAAACGTGCACACAAGCTTTACAAGGACACGCAGATAGACGGACTCAGCTAAATCGACTCAGAAAGTGGGTGTAGTATCAATATTACTCTACCCACCATTGTGGTCTAAAATATAATAAAATTGTGTTGGCGCTGTTATAACGTCTTAAAAAGTGCCAAAATGCTTTTATACCACACATCGAAATATTGTTCATAGACCCCATAAATTGTATATATTCGTAAGTTTCTTAGACGATCTAGCTATGCCCGTCAGTCTGTGTGTCAGTTATTGGCACGATAGCGTCCACAAAAAAAGAGATAGGGAGATGAAATTTTCCCAAAATATCCTCTTTTACTCATGTTTCGTATTGAAAATTTGCAAAATCGGTCAACGATTTCTAATAGCCCCATATAAATATACCCCCTGGAATATGGCGTAAAAAGCTTCAAACATACATAAATTCGTTGTTTATTAAGCAAATTTTGCATAAGTCAGTTTTGTAACTTCCAAAATTAAATTCTAAATAATTATATGACTTCGAAAATCGAAAAAAAAACAAGTTTTGAACGACCCCAAGTATCTCTATGAAATTTTGTGGGGATCGGTCCATATTTAACCCTACCCCCACATAAGGCCCCATCAGAAAATTACTTCAACTCTCATTACATTCTTAAAACAAGTAAGAAATTATAGTCTGGCGAGGCCGATCATATAATACCCTACATCTGCTACAAAAATAAAATGTGATTTAGTTTTCATAATCAAACATATAAGTTGAATTCTACCTTGCCTCAGGTATACTTAAGCCATTTATTGTTGAATAAAACTGTGGACATTTAAGTTAAATTTTAAAGAGGGTATTTTATAAGGGCTAGAACAAATGAGACCCTATAATTATAGAGTTTATGATGGCAATCAAGGCTGGTATAGAAATTGGTTTTGAAGCTTTTTGTCGAGATATGAGTATATTAAAAATAATTATTAAAAGTCCTAGGTGAAAAAATGGACCGATCTTAACCGTTTTCAATAAGCCAAATTTTTTTCAAAATAGCGACTTGTACTTTGATTACTATACTTAAGCCATTTATTGTTGACGGACGGATGGACAGCCAGACGGACGGACATAGTTAAATCGACTCAGAAAATGATTCTAATCCGATTGGTATACTTTAAGGTGGGTACAGGACAACTAAATGTTCTGGCTAAAACCTGCAAGTTCTGGCAAAGAGAAAATATTTTTATTTACTCAAATTTGTTCTCTTTTACAATTTCAGGTACAAACATGCAAACTTGACAAGTAAAGGATAATAGAACACTCTAACTTGTTTTTTTTATACCCTACACCACAATAGTGGGGAGGGTATACGTTTGTGCTGATGTTTGTAACATACAAAAATATTGGTCCAATACCCACCTTAAAGTATACCGATCGATTCAGAATCATTTTTTGAGTCGATTAAGACATGTCCGTCCGTCCGTCTGCCCGGCTGGCTGGCTGGCTGGCTGTCCATGTAAACCTTGTGCGCAAGGTACAGGCCGCAATTTTCAAGATAATTTGATGAAATTTGGACCAAGCATGTTTTTTGGCACAAGGCCAATTGAAAATAGTTTAAATCGGTCCATTATTTCACCTAGCCCCCTTACAACCGTACCTCTCGATTTGAACTTTTTATGCTATAATTACGTCAAATATTTTGCTATCTCTCTAAAAATTGGCACAAATAAGTTTTATATAAGTATAAATGATACTGCAGATTTTCGTAAGGATCGGCCTATATTTGACCCTAGGCCCCATACAAACCCCCTTTCAAAAAATGACTTAAACGTCTAAAATTGACTTGTAACCATTTTTATCGCAATGAAACTAAACAAAACTAACTGTTATTTAGAAATATATCCTTTTCCCAAATTTACCAATGATCGGCCCATATTTGACCTATATAAAGCCTCATTTAGAAATTTTAGTTTTTTATCAATAAATGGCTTAAATATTTTGGAATTATGGTAATATTCAACATAAAAGTTTCTTTACAAAAAATAAAAATTTTATAAAAGTAAAAATTGTAAAAATATACTCATGGTGTAGGGTATCATATGGTCGGCCATGCCCGACTATACTTTCCTACTTGTTTTCAAATATCACTACTACCGCGATGAAATTTGGAATGATCGTGTTTTATATGACTCTTCATTATTTATAAATATTGTTTCATAAATGAACGTTACTGTGTCCAACAATCTCTTATAAAGTGGTAATCCATTCTTAGGTATTAAAATAATGTTTTTGCAAAGAATATATAAAGATGAAAATTGAATTGTGAGCAAAAATTTAATGAAGGTAAAATTTTTCAAAAATCGCTAAAAACAGTTACCACTTTTTTAAATTAATAGATTCGTAATTGATTAAATATTTGTAAAATAAATTTTCTCAAGTTTGCTTGCTACAAATGCAAAATTAATGAAACATTACAAACACCATTTTCATTTATATTTCTATAGCGCTGTAAAATATGGTTTAGCTTTAGAATAATTTGTATGTTGAATGTGTGTGAAAGTCATCCTTGCGTGGGAGTTAAAAACCGTTATGGGTGATCGTTAACCAAATTAACAGTATATTTTTTGAAATAAAAGTAATATTTATGCCAAATTTTGTATGGATAGGTTAGGTTACGTGAGTTGCTCGGTAGCAGGCGAGTTCACTCGGTGGAACATTGTGATACACTTAGAATTACCATTGCCTAATATTGATAGAATGAAAATGGTTTTCTTACCTAATTTCGATTGTTGGGTTCGTTTGGTATCCGCGTAAACCAAGGCGGTGCTTCTCATAAAATACATTTATGAGACAGTCTAAATCATGGAAAAGAGCTCTACCAAGGTAGAGTAGTCTGTGCTGGGATTCCCTCCCCCGGGGGCATGTTACCTTGGCGAAGACCTCCGCCTTGGTGTTATTGCAATCCCGGGATATAAAGAGGGCCCAATACCTCCAATCTGACCGGGATTGAAAAATTGGTGTTTCAGTATACCGCTTGGCTTAGTCCTTGCATAGATTGCCAGATGTCTGACCAGAGCACCGCATAATCTGGTACTACGGGTGGCCAGTTGCCCGCAGGACTATGTCCAGGCTGGTCAGTTGGTTGAAGTTCCTTCGGGATCCACGTAGTGGCTGTTGGTTGAACCCAAATTCGCGGGAAGAGTATAAGTGGCGGTTAAAAGACTGATGCATGATAATAGTCAATATTTCGGGATAAGAGTTCGGTGCTGTTGCCGAAAATCAACAGATACCCCACAGAGGAGTGACTGTGGGACTAAGCGTTGGAAATGGGTTGGTGTCAATTGTATATGATACAGAATGAATGTAGAGGTATGCGGGCCTTACCCCACCCGTATACCTAAATGAGTGTGTCGTATGTTTTTCTCTAAGAATGTGTCGGATAAATGAGATGTATGCTGGGTTGAATGATGATGGATGAAAGGTATCATATACAAGTGATACCAATTAATTTTCCTTCCTTGTCCAGATGTGTTCAGAGTATACTCTGTTCATATCAGACTTACCACAGCGTGTCACTGTGAGTAAGAACGATGTCTACGGCTTATTGATGGATCGTGCTTCGGTCCACCGGTTACGTCTCTAGGTGCTATTGCCGAATCAACAGAGCCATAGTAGTGTGGTTGTCTTACAACGTGACTACTTTGGCAAGAGTATAGATAGCTCGAGTACTCCAGCAAAGTACTTGCGCATGGTACCGGTCATTGCCAATGTGCAAAAGTTGCCACCTGAGTCTTCATTGAAGACAAAGGGGCGATGGTAGACCGTTCTCAAGTCTACCCTGTGGATGAAAAAGACCACCGTGAGATAAGGCCGACACGGCAGGTGCTCACGTTAAAACTCTCGACAGTCTGTGCTGGGATTCCCGTGGAATGTCTAAAATTGGGTAAATGTCATTAAAATTATATGTACCATGTTGACTTTATATACCTTACTAAGACTTTGAACAATTGTGAACTTTAAGGGTAACATTTTGGATAATAAAAAAGTAATATCTGTGCCAAATTTCGTATAAATATCTTAAGTTATTTCATGGCCTTGTGTAGGATATATGACCAAATACAGACCGACCGGAAACAAATTTTATTGTTTACAAAATCTTTACATGTGCCAAAATTTGTATCGATATCTTGATGTTCTATGAGTTATGAGTTTTTAAATGACATTCGGTAGGGGACCTTGTATGGGAGCTATAACTAAATATGGACCGATCGTGAAAGTTTTTTATTCATATGAATCTACTGATATTTAACATCAATTTGTAAAATTTTGTAAATAAATACATTTTCCGGGAATATATACCTTTGTATGGGAGATACATATATAAAGTTGTGAAACGATTCCGCCATATTTTTAGTCGGTGTCAAGGTTTCATGCAGAAACATAAGTGGGGTGATTTTAATGGAATTACGTTGCAATGTTTTTGTGAAAATTACAATAGAAGGTGTACAAAATTATTAAATATTATAAATTTTGATTGATAACTTTTCTCGATGTAAACCGATTTTGCTTATTTTCAATACTAAACTGCCAAGGACCATAATGAATCTTTTGTTCGAATTTCATTAATTTACATAGTTCATTTTTACATGAGCGTGTTTTACACAGACATAGCTCAATCGACTCAGAATTTTATATCGACCCAGAATATATATAATATGTTGGGTATTTCCCATTTTCTCATTTATTAGTTCAATTATGGATCGATCCTTGCAGTTTTTGGCTCATACAAAATGCTCTAATGCTTTTATACCCCAGTACTGATCATTAAAGTAATTTTCTGAAGAGACCTATATAAGGAGGATAGGATTAATTACGAACCGATCTTCATAGAACTTATTAGATAAATTTCGGGTGGGACCTTATATTGGGGTTTGGATCAATTATGGACCGATTCTTGACAAAAGGATTAAGGTTCCTATAAAGCATGCTTTTGTCGAATATTATGGACCGATGCATACAAAATTTGTCCAAAGGTCTTATTAAATATATTCATGTCGAAATTTACCGTTATAGTCAGTTATAAGACTCACCCCCATTATCTTAATGTCTGGTTATATTTAATCGTAAGGTTAAATTGACAGTTTTAGTACAAAAATTATTTTAACCGGCAGAATATCTACCGATTAAACGATGTTACGGAGTTGGTGTTAACGGGGGTTAAAGTAATTTTCTGATTAGATCTTATATGGGAGTTATGCGAAATCGTGTCAAATAGCTAGATCGTATTCGAATTTAATAAAAATCTAGTATATATTATTTTATGGGAATATTTCGATGTGTTACAAAAAGAATATACCCCCATATTTTTTGATGGTGGATATAAAACAAGTTGGAGTTCTATATTAGTGACGAATCTTTTATGTATATCTTTCACCATAATATCTTGAAAATATCATAAATAAAATCTTCACTTACCCTATAAGTACGCAAGTAATATTAGAGCAAAATGAAAGTACCTACTTTTTTGGGGAATAATAACTTATTTTATTTGACGATGCCTAAAAAATAACTCGTCACAAATGTGCTTACCCGGCTTTAAATCAGTATTACAGTTATTTTCTATGTTTATTAACTTATTCTCTTACTCAAAGCTCAATTAACAAATTATTTTAGCATTCTATCTGGAATGGATTTTACACAAATGTAAAAATTAATATACCTTAAAATACTTCAATATCGATTAGGGTTCGAAGTAATAATTCCTTATAAGACATACGCTATAGACAATTGATTACTAAGTAATCGACTGCGCAATATATCACAATAAAGATCTTTATAAAGAAGCTGTTGTATACATAATTTTCTGTACCTTTTATTTACGCAGATGTTTTCAACTTTGAGATATAAATGGATTATTTGATATTTCTCGAAATATTCAGAATGCGATCACCAATTACGGCTTACGCCTATAGAAGCCTAATCCAAGAACTGCCAATACGACCTATACCTTCAGAAAGAAAACCATTTCTTCCTTTTTCCTTATCTGTGAGCGGAAAACCATGTACATAAGTGGTTAAAATGCTAAAATTTACTTACACAATAGAATTTTAAGTCAAGACAAGTATTTACCACAAATGATTACAAGTAGTTAGAAAAAGTTGTCATCGTAAATCTCATGAAAAAATGTATATAGCTTCTATATCTTTACTGGAAAGATGACTAATGAATTAGAAATGTAAAATGTAATGTACATTTTTAGTAAGACCTTATTAGACTGCATCTATGTAAACCAGGCGATATCTAGTAGTCATTAAAAGGTATGTTGTTAGGTAAGTAATTACAATTGAAAGTCATTACCCCGTTTTTGCTTAATACTTAAGTATTATTGTTTAATTGTATTAGTTTCAAAAATAATATATAAGTTACTATTATTTATTAATGCATCCTTAAGAAGTCACGAATAACGGAAGCTTATAAATTATTATTAAAATTAAACCATAATAAATTATATATGAAAATAGTTTTCATCAGACGTTGATCGGAATAGTCAGGCCATTTTTTTTTAATTGATCAGACTTTTGTACGAATTGTCGGACATTTTATCAGACATTTAAATGAATTTTCTTATATTTAATCAGACTTTTGTACGAACTGTCTGTTATTTTATCAGACATTTATCGTTTATTTGATCAAACTTTCGTACGAAATGTCGAAAAAATGTCAGATATGGTATCAGACATTTGACCGACTTTAATGAGATTTGTCGAAAATTCCTTCAAAATATCCACAGGAATTTACATTAGATTTCATAACGAATTCTGAACGATAGCTCTGCACATTTTTCCGAATTTCCTCAGACAAAGACTTCCGAATTTCGAGCAATACGATTTTCATACGATACGATTCATACGAACGAATTCTGGCAGAATTCAGATACGAATTCGGCAACTTGTGCAGACTGTCGGTACGAATTCGTTACGAATTCGACAAAAATTGTTTAGGGGATATGTATATACATACATATTACTATTAAAAAATTGTCCACTCCTGGGACAATGTTTACTGTTCACAAACGTTCTAAAAAGAAAATTACTAAAAACAAAAACTAATTAAAAAAGATACATCTTTTAGTACTAATTAATTTGACATTAAAAACAGTTCTCAACAATTCTCTATCGCATTAAAAAATTAAACGGCACAATTAAAAACAACCATAAATTGTTCTTAACTAATCAGACTGCTTACTGCTAAATTATGCAACTCTACTTGTAATCAATAAACTGCATTTTGTTGTTGTTTTTTTACTATAGGACGTAGTAACTGTTTTTTTTATCACAATTATTAATCAAAACAAAAATGAAAAAATAAAAACAATTTAAATTGGTTCAGACGAGCCGAGCTGTCTGAAGACCCGGCATACCAACACATAATTTAAAATTAATTTGAAAAAAACAACATTTAAAGCAACAATTGCACACAAACACGCACTAATAATAACAACAAAATGAAATGAAAATAATGATACATATAACAACAACAAATCATACTAAAACAAAAAAGTGAATCGTTAATTCGTTAACGAATCAAAATGACACATACATATGTATGTAAGAAACCACAAACCAACATACATTTATTGACTTTTCTGTTTGAGTGTAAGAAAAAAGGGCGTTATCATAATAATTTAAATTATAGCAGCAGTTAAAGCAACAACAGCCAAACATGTTTTTGTTTTTCTCGACATCATAAAAAAGAAATAACCGAAAAAAACAACAAATAAAAAGTTTGCACAAAAAAATGGTAGACAGTTCGTAAAAACGACAAAAAAAACTCACAACAAACACGCCCACTAAACAACAAAATATATACATTTTTTGGCACTAAGAATTTTAGTAAAACAATGCAAAAACATAAAAAACGATTCTCTTAAAAACTGTGTTTTGAAAAGAGTAGTTTTATGTTTGTAAGAGAATATTAGTTTAGCTTAGAAAATGTACTCAATTTGAGTGTAAATTTGTTTAGAATATTTTACGAAAGCTTTTTCTAATGTATTTATGAAAGAGCTTTTTCTCTGAAGGGAATATATAGATTAAGCAGAAAATGCATGACGTGGGATAAAGGATTGTGTCCTGACTAAATTTTTTCATGAATGTTATTCCTGTGATATGCACAGGGTGACTATAAGTAAATAAGTTTTTAAGAAGTTGTTTGTAAGTTTGATTAATGCGGGAAAGCAAAAGGGATGAGAAGCATTGCAATGTGAGAATGAATGTTTGACTTTGACATTGCTTGGACTAACTAACTAACTAACTAACTAACTAACTAACTAACTAATTATCTAACTAACTAACTAACTAACTAACTAACTAACTAACTAACTAACTAACTAACTAACTAACTAACTAACTAACTAACTAACTAAATATAGTCGGGCGAGGCCAACCATATAATACCCTAAACCTGTTACAGATATCAATAGTTTCATCAATGAGTTTGAATAAAATCAATTTTCCCGTTTTTCCCCTTTTTGGTACTTTTTTTCCCCAGTGAAATAGCAAAAATTTTATTACAATAATATTATTACATACTTAGCTAGTCCGTATTTTAATAGGAAAATTCAATAAACCGAAAAAGTATTCTTAATGTGCTAAAAAAAAGTACCATAAATACAGTTTTCTCCCTTTTACACCCAAAAAGGACTGAATTTTAAAAAAGTACGAAACAGGTGTCTCATAATTTTAGGAGATGTATAAAAAATATTTAGAAAAATTTGATTATGTTAATTATTTCAAAAGTTATAAAAATCCAAAAAAGGTACCAAAATCACTTTTGTTACACATTTTTACCCCTTAAAAGTACGAATTTCAAAAAAAGTGCCAGACACCCATCTGCTCATTTTAAGAGCAGATACAGCAGCATTTCAAATTTTTCTTGTACTAATATTGTGTAAGTTAATTAAGAAAATCAGTTTTACCCGTTTTTCCCCTTTTTACCCATAAATGTACAAATTTCCAAAAATCCCTCCTTAGTGGATCTACATAACCAAAAACACATCTACTGTCAACATTTCATGATTCTAGGTTCAGCCGCTTGGGCTGTGCGATGATGAATCAGTCAGTCAGTAACTCTACTTTTTTATATATATAGATTATCTTCAAAATTGCTAAATCGACAAAGACTAAATTATTCTGAGCCAATATTGTTGTGCATTACAAACATAAGCACAAACCCAATATAACCTCCCCATTAAAGTGGTGTAGGGTATAATTATTCCAAAATACTTTTTTTAATTTGGTCCATCTCACAAACGGTCATCGCTAGATTTATAAATATTTTGGGAATCATCATAAAACTAAGCAAGGTAATTTTTAAAAGGGGTAACTGAAACACGTTTTTGCTTTCTAAACAGAGTAAGTTGGTGTAACGTACATAGTATTTCCCTTAACTCAGGAAACAGTGTAAATTTCCAAGACTTTTTTTTACTTTTCCTTAAGGCAAACAGCAACATAAAAGTAATTGACACTACTTCATATGTTTCTACAAGAAAAAGTGAAATAAGAAAAAACAACAACACTTGCACACATAAAAATATGTAGAGGAAATAAAAAAAAACGCTGCCAACATAAACAGCAGTCACATTTATCCTTTCTACAGTTATTTTCGTTTCCTTTTTCAAGTTTGTCTGTGTGTGTTTGGGTGATTTTTTTTGCTGCCTTCTTACCAATAAAAATGTATGTTAGAAGTACAATTTTCGCTTTTCTTTTGGTTTTTTTGTTAAGAAAAAAAATATTGGCGCGTTTTTTATATTTATTTCAATTTTTTACATTTTTTCTTATAAAATTTTACTTGTTGGTTTGTGTGATTTTCGTTTTTTAATGTTTGTTTGGTTTTTTATGAAGAATTCCCGCAGACATGTAAAAAATCTCATGGTTATTGTAGCAACAAACAGAAAAAAAGTGAAATGTATTGTTATAAAAGCCCTACAACCGGAGGGTGATAAATTGCAAGGGATTTTAATAGGGAATTCAATTAATCGGTTTGACAACTTATTCAGTAAAAGTTGGTTGAGAGAGATTGCTGATGTTGTAGACTGATGAAATATGAGGGAAATCAATCAGTTAATATTGTTTGGCATAGTTTTTACGTGTAAAAATCTTTTCAGTACCTTATAATACCATTTAGCTTCAAGAGAATGTTATATATAAAGAAGTTTGTCATTCTTTTTCTAATTGCTATGCTAAGCTTTTGCGTTACATATTTTGGATCATTATTATATATACCAGCATATACTAAGCTATGTTAGTCTGTTTGTTGAAATAAGTTTTCAGAAGACCTCAGATATTATGGGGACACAACTCTTTAACAATTCTATTAGATATCTTTTCGAGAAGTAGAAATTTTTAATAATATTATAAAATTGTTAACTTTTAAGCAACAGATGTGTACAAAATTAAAAAGCATTCAGTTATCAAAACTACCCTTGTGATTTTGACAACGCATCGTTCATATTGCATAAACGCATTGTTATCTTTGGTGTGAAGTAGGAACCAGAAGTTTTAAAAGAGAACATTTTGCTAACCATGTTAGTTAGGGGTAAAGGAGAACTTATAAACGTTAACGCATTGCTGTCATCGCATCTTTTGATAACGAATGTTATAAAACAAATTATAAACACTTTGGTTTCACGTTGGTACCAGAAGTTTTAAAACTTTAAAAGAGAACATTGAGTTAGTTAGTTAATTAGTTAGTTAGTTAGTTAGTTAGTTAGTTAGTTAGTTAGTTAGTTAGTTAGTTAGTTAGGTAATTAGTTAGGAGCTCCAGTAAGAATCGAACACGACCAACCCCGATCTCCTAGATTGGATCTCTAATTCCTACCCTGCCTGAGGTCACAATTTAGAACTTTGAAGACCTTTGGTAATTCGTTTCGTTTATTAACAGGTGGTTTTGCCAAAATTAAACCTATAAATACATCCTTGTGAATTAGAAATCAATAAAAGGGAATTTTTTTGTACTCTTTCAAATGTCCTTTTTGAATACTAAACATAGAAATTTAGAACTCAACTAGTTGCATCCTTATTTAATGAAAATCTATACGGTTTGACCTTCTGGATTTGGTTTCATTTAGTGTATTTAAAATATGGCCAGACTGGCTAAAAATATGTACACTTTTTTGTATTATCATCTCCTGCTTTAAGGCGAAAACATTTTATTCTCATGCAGTAAAAAAAAATATTTTTAACAATGAAATGTATCAAAGTACACAAACATATAACAAATCTTTTTATATGTCGTCAGCTGGAATCAAAAATGAACGAAAACTTAAATTAAAATGGACAATATTCAATTATAAAACATTTTCTGTAATATAATAACAATTTGTTTTAAGTACTTTTTTATGTTTTATCTTATAAAATACATATTATTGATGCTTCCTTTACTAGATAAAATTTTATGAAGCATTATAATATAATTGTTAAATACTTCTAAATATTTTGTTTTAATAACTTTTGTTTATTTGAAGTGTTTTTAACTGTTTAAAACAATCCTCTTTATTATTAGTATTTCTTCAAAAATTTAAATAATTTTTTTTAGCTACCGATTATTAATATGCATTTTAATTTCTCTTAAGAATACTGTAGCAACTATTTATTATTTTGAATTTCAAAATATTTTTTTCAACTACAAATCGCGTGAAAATTGAATTTTATATCAATGTTTTCAATTCTATCATATATTTTTTTCTTCATTCAAGTAATAAAACACAACAAAAAGAAAGAATAAAAAGAAATAATACATGGTTTTTATTGCATTTTATACTCCCCCAACAATAAAAAGCAATTGCCAGTCAAGAACACTGTGTTAAAAAAAAAAAGAAATCTAGATAGAACAGAAAAAAAAATATTCACTAGTTTGTTAGAGAAAAGGAAAAAAAATATCAGCATGAACAATAAAATAATAAGGAAGGGAGTTAGTTTTGAACAGTGTTTAAGGCAGAGCAAAAGTTGAGAAATTTTAATATTAAATAAATTTAATCCTTTAATCAAAATTTTTCAATAGTCGTTTTTTATTAACATTTTTGATTTATTAACAAAAAAATGTTCAGTAGGCGTATGTTTAATATTTGAGCAAATTGTATTATATATTACTCATACGTCACATATTTCCTATGAAGCATAGTAAATTGAAACTTGTAAAGATGTATTAAAAGTACTAAATTAAATTTCCTTTAGACTAGACATCAGCACAAAATACAGACCAGACTTTAATCTAGAATATAGGCTATAATCTAAAATATAGACTAGACTCTAGAAAAAGGGAAACGAAATATAAAAATCAGGCAAAAGAAATAAGTGAAAAAAAATAAAAGTTATATAGACTAGACTATAGACTGGACTATAGACTGGTCTTTAGACTAGACTATAGACTATAGACTAGAATATAGACTATACCATAGACTAGACTAGACTATAGACTATAGACTATAGGCTATAGACTATAGACTATAGACTATAGACTATAGACTATAGACTATAGACTATAGACTATAGACTATAGACTATAGACTATAGTCTAGTCTATAGTCTAGTCTATAGTCTAGTCTATAGTCTAGTCTATAGTCTAGTCTATAGTCTAGTCTATAGTCTAGTCTATAGTCTAGTCTATAGTCTAGTCTATAGTCTAGTCTATAGTCTAGTCTATAGTCTAGTCTATAGTCTAGTCTATAGTCTAGTCTATAGTCTAGTCTATAGTCTAGTCTATAGTCTATAGTCTAGTCTATAGTCTAGTCTATAGTCTAGTCTATAGTCTAGTCTATAGTCTAGTCTATAGTCTAGTCTATAGTCTAGTCTATAGTCTAGTCTATAGTCTAGTCTATAGTCTAGTCTATAGTCTAGTCTATAGTCTAGTCTATAGTCTAGTCTATAGTCTAGTCTATAGTCTAGTCTATAGTCTAGTCTATAGTCTAGGTACAGTGAAATAACTCCCAAATGAAATAACTCCCAACGGGTAAAATGAAATAACACCCAATCAACTGTCCATACAAATTAAGAATTATTTCATATGAAATAACTCCCAATTTGTTGGATCTTATTTCATATTTTAATGTTACGGAAATGAAATAACTCCCAATAAAATTTTTGTTGGGAATTATTTCATTTTTTTGAAGAAATTAGGAGATATTTCATATTTATTGGAAGTTATTTCATTTCTGTAAATTTTGTTGAAATTGGAAGTTATTTCATTCTTGTTGGGAGTTATTTCATTTTGTGGTAATAATTTTCCAAACTTTGGTGGATAATGCATTTTGGATCCTTAAACAAGTGTCGTGGACAGACGGCCTTCGGCCGGGCGCAAGGGTTTAAGGCTCTGGGGTATTTCGAATACTGGCTTCGCTAAATTTAACCTTTCTTTGTACACCATGTATTTTATATCATTATGATTATGAACACTACGATACTTTCAAATGTATCACAATTTCATATGACAATTTTAATAATGCCCATGAGCATAGTGACATAAGTTCCATAGAATACAAATAGTCCATTTATCATGAAAAGGCTTAATTTAGCGAAGCCGGTGTGTGAAATACCCCAGAGTTGAAAACCCTTGCGCCCGGCCGAAGACCGGCTGTCCACCACACTTTCGTAAGGAGTTGGGAGTTATTTCACTTCTGTTGGGAATTATTTCATTGGAAGTTATTTTACACAAATAGATTCTTCGACTTGGGAATAATTTCATATTTTTTGGGATTTGTTTCATTGGGAGCTATTTCGCATTTTTTGGGACTTACATTTGTAAAACTCCCAAACTTCCAATTACTGGGAATTATTTCATTTTAAACTTTGGGAGTTATTTCATTTTAAAAGTTAACTTTTGATGAAATTGGGGTTTATTTCATTTTACTCGTTGGAAGTTATTTCATTTGGGAGCTATTTCACTGTAGACTATAGACTAGACTATAGACTAGACTATAGACTAGACTATAGACTAGACTATAGACTAGACTATAGACTAGACTATAGACTAGACTATAGACTAGACTATAGACTAGACTATAGACTAGACTATAGACTAGACTATAGACTAGACTATAGACTAGACTATAGACTAGACTATAGACTAGACTATAGACTAGACTATAGATTTGACTATAGACTAGACTATAGACTAGACTAGACTATAGAATATAGGCTAGACTATAGACTAGAGTATAGACTAGACTTTATATTAGACTATAAACTAGACTATAAACCAGACCATTAATTATTAATTCTATTTAACATTAACAATTCTCCATGATGCACAGTTGATTCATTACGATTTTCCTGTAGATATCAAACGTATATTAATAAGGTTTTTTTAAACATATTGTCATCTAAAAAATTCAGTATGTTTTTACAATGTATTCTCAATGATTTTTGATTCAAATTTATACAATATTAACTTTCCCCTTTAAACACTGTACGATATTTAATGTCCTTTAAACCATAGAAAAAAATCATCTATAGCAAAAAAAAAAAAAAAAAGAAACCGTTAGAAAGGACAAATAAAAAAACTAAACACAAAATAAAACAACTAACAGAAGAAACGACATCGTCAAATATGTTGCTGTTGTTCGCTCCTCTTAAAGACGTTGGCATTGCAATGGTCACATATTACAACAGCAGTAGCAACAACTACAATAAGGATAACAACATCTTACTACTGCAGCAACAACAGCAACAACAAACATCATGACAAGCATGTTCACATATTGCAAATGTGGGAAACAAACATTTTACACATACGATTCGAAGCCAAGAAACAACTCATACCCTACAACCCATTTGCTGCTAAAGCTGGATACTTAAAGATGTAAAATGAAAGCAATACTACACTGCTTTCACAAAATCCTAGCAACTAAACACACTAAGGTCTACTTATACTTAAAGGACCTTAACTTTTGCACAAACACACGTACACATACTCATATAAGAAAAAAAATATAAGGATCAAAATATACACATACGTATTTACAGTCAAACAACAACAACGCCGGTAGCAGCAACAAAAAATATATAATGGAAACCCCACTATATTCTTAGAAAAAATGTAAGTTACAAAAACGAGGAAAGAAAGAAAAAAACAGGACATGGTTGCAGGAACAACAAAAAAAAGGAAAATAAACGACAACATATAGAAATAGAATACATTTCAAAGATGTTGCTAGTGCTGCTATTAATGTTGTTGTTGTAGTCGCTGTTGAATGAAAAAAATACGCTAAAAACGTATAAAAGAAAATCAATCTCTTCCTTTTTTTCGTTGTGTTGTCGTTGCTGCTGCCAGCTACTGTTTGTATGCTACATGCTGCACATTACTGATGCTGATATACAATTCTTCTTTTTTTTCGTTGTTCCTCATCTCATGGCGTTATTTTTTATATACAATAATTTTATATTTTTTTTCCTTTAGCCCGTTTGTTGTACGGTGGAAGGTTCACATCTTAAAAAGCCCTGCTTGCAGCTGCTTTTAAGAAATGAAAAAATATAAAAATCCAGCTACAATAGCAACAAAAACCAGCTAGAGATGAACAACAAAAAAAATATATAGAAAAAAATAGTACTAGTAGTAATAATAGTAGCAGTCGTCGAGCAGTGGAAATAAAAAATAATAAGAAGCAGAAAAAAAAACACCATCAAGAAGGAAAAAACACATAAAAATCCCCACTACAAAACATTCACAACATATAGAGCCTCGAAAAAAGTACAAAAAAAAAAAAAAAAAAAAAACAATATTAAAAATGAAAAAAAAATAAAACAACAAGAGAAAAAAACACTGAAAACGTAACGCTTGGTTTGCTGATGCCTTTTGAAAAAACTCCAGTTGTTTCCAGCATACGTAGCCAAGATGATGTTCACATATTGGTGGAGATGGCTGCCATTGTACAAAAACAAGAAAATAGCGCGCGTTCTTCAAAAAACATTTCATACAAACAAATTAATAATATAAAAATTGTTTAAATAAATTATTTAATAAAATTGCAACAATATGTGTTAAAATCCACCAAAGTTTAAGTCTAATAATAATTTTATAAATAAATCAAATATTTAAAGTTAGCAAAGTTATAGTCATAGCTTATACAAGTGTTATAAATAACAAGATTCTTTGAAAAAAAGCTTTAAAGCTCTTGTAACAAAAAATGCAAGAATCACAAAATAATCTCTTTAAAATGTGCCTAATTGTCACATTGTTTAATAATAGCTCCTGTGGCTTTAATTCATTCATTCAATATGTTTGTTCAAAGTGTTTAAAAAATATTCCAATAAAATTTCTTTACAACAACGTGATGGTAATACATAACGTATGAGTGATATTAATTGTGAAAATAAAAAAAGAGTATGATGAGTTTTATGAGAGAATGAGAAAGTGGTAAAAGCAAACAACAACAAAAGTGATCTCTTATTTATTGCAGTTATTTATATGCAAAATAATTTCTAAAGTTTAACAAACAAAAATTCTATAAAAATTTAAATACATACAAACATTAAGGAAGCTACTTTTTACTACACACAAAAATTTTAAAAACCGCATACTATTACATGTAAACAAATAAATGTGAATATGATGATTTTGATTATAAACCGTTATTTTGAAAGGGGAATAATTCTACTTTTCAAACAAAATTATTTAAGGATGAAGTTGTTTAACTGTTATATGGCAGTTATTGTTTGAGTTTTTCTGTACAGGGAAATAAATTACAACAAAAAAAACTTAGTCCGCTATCGAACCTGTTGAATTCTTGCTTATTTAGACAATTTTTGGAATAACAACTCTCAATGTCCGGGAACTCAATCTCTTGGTCATACATAGTTCTTTGGAAATTATCAATGTGTTTGTATATCAAATAACCTCGCTCGTATTTTAATTTAATTTCAACGAAAGCTTAGCAATGACAGTCCTCTGCACATGCTCTACATTCCATTTAATCCGATTTGTCTTAATTTGATCTTATAGTTGTACCCTATGTGTCCTCTTATATTATAATACTAAATTCGGACTAGCTCATTCGTAGAAGGCTTTTCGTTCTCCACTCGTTAGAATTACCCCATATGTTCCTTGGATTTCTGCCCATTGTTTGATTTTTCAATGTAAGATTCTCTCGCTTATGTTTTTAAATTATCCACGTTGGGTCCAACGGTTTTGCATCCACGTTGGGAACCCTTTCCTTAAAAGCAGGTACGTAAGTACCCTTTTCGTAGCTAATGTTTCACAAATAGCCTGATAAGCATACGAGAGGTTATATGAAAGCTAACCTCTGGGCACAATGTATACAAAAGGTGTCACCTTTGACATTTAAAAAAGTCAGATGTTGTATTCTAGGAGAGGATTTGGTTAGTAGTCTTTTATAGTTTAATATGGTTAAAGTTTTAACCCTTTGCTCCTTATATCGTTCTAATTGTCTTCTGGCATTCAGTAAATATGTTTAGTTCGAACTATGTTTTAAAGGATTCATACGAATATTTGTTCTAATATATCGACAAACTTTAGGTCTGGTATACGACGTTTCAGAGCCTTGGTTTACGTAGTTGACCGGGTACTTTTAACTCCTTGTAGTGGTTTTATATTGTACTTGTTGAAGCATAAAAGATAATAGCGAATTAGAAGGTATTACATAGGACATATGTCCTTTTTCTTGCCTATAGTTTTCATATATGTAGTTTTTCCATATTCTTTCAAGAGTAATATCTAAGTACTTGACTATTTCGAATACCGGAAACTTTTTGCTCAGGAAACAAAGAATTTTGGTCTTTTTTGTTCAAAGACAGATTTTAGTACTCGCCCAGTTAACATTCCCACTTCATGGTTGAGTCCAACATAAGCCTATCTACACACCTTTCCAATTAATAAAGATGACGACTTTACAAGCAAAATAAGCCCTATATTTTTTCTTTAGTTTGATAACTACGACAAGAAGAGTGTCTTGTTTTCTCTTTGGCTACCAAGATCTTTCAATATGGGCTCATTAGCCAATTTACTGCTTCATTCTTTTATGTTGATAATGAAGTTTGAGAGCTTTTTTCTCAATTTTAGCGTAGCATCGTCCGACGAAGGAGGAATATTTTGCACAATATTCTTCTGGGTGCAAGCATATTGTTGAAATGCCAACATTATCAATTTAACACCCAGTCTGAACACCCTCAGTCTACGATTTAAATAAATTTGCGTTTTGCGCTTAGAAGCAATTATTTGATTCATTATCTTGATGTTATAACCTTTCAATATCTTTTGAGATTTTTGCATGTTGAATTAAAAACATTAAATAATCTATAACAAATATCAATCCGTTGTCTTCTCTTGACATTTTTGGCATATGACAACAGCTTTTTATCTTTTTTCTCACTCTCTAATTCCAGCATTTTTGAGGCCCCTTTTCCGACACTTTTATCTTCAAGATTAATTTTGCCGAAATATTAGTCGTCGTATTACTTTTTTTGTTCTTTGGTAGCCTCTTTAGTAGATTCTGGTCGTTTGTCTTAGCTTTGACTTCCGACTTCAGCATTTTTGAGGCTTCTCTTCGAACACTCTTGTCACGAAGTTAATTGTGTCAATGTGCCTCTTTCTTGGACTTTGTCAGCCCCACCTGTAGGGTTATTTTTGGAGTGTAGTTTGACTTGGGCTTCAGATGATTGTAAGAGGTGCGGAAGTGTTTATAATCTTTGGTTTGTTCTCAGTCTTCGGTTCTTGGGGAGATCGGATCCTTCTTGTATAAAGAGAATTCGATATATCCTTTGCAGTGTCATGGAATTGACTTTGATTTTTGAATGCATCCTCATCAATTAATCAAACTCTGGGTTCCAATATGCCATTATTTTCTATTGTAGAGAGCTTTGCTGGGTTCCAATAAGACGTTATTTTTTTCTATTGTAGAAAGCTTTGTTCTGCTATCACTCAACTTTTCCACTCCTATTCTTTATCCTTTTTCGAATCTGATATGATGCTGTTCTTACTCTTACCTAAAGGCGGAGATTGCTTTGAGCTCTCTCCGAGTATATCCTTCTGTCTAACTTTGCCAAAGGTAAGCTGTACACATATCGCATTGTCCTTTACGAAGGTCAAGGTATACACATCCATTGTAGTATTTAGCTAAGGATTTAAGAATAACAAAGACAAGAACTCAAGATTCTGAGATGGTGGATAATTCGTCCTTTCACAAATAAAGTCACTTAATAGCTGAGAAGTTACATATTGTCCATCACCACCCTCTATAGTGCTCAGTAACATTTAAAGGTCATCTTTTCGTGAACATCTTCCTATGACAAGCCTGTGTCAAACTCATTACTTCTGCAGGTCTTTTTCAGTACTTCCTAAGAGTAAATTCATTACCTTTTTTGCTCCTTTGGAAGTTTTCTTTTATGGGTATACTTGTCATATACATATTTTAAATTTTTGTGCATATTTGAAAGCAAATAAATCGTATCAAAAATTATATTTAACATACATTATTAAATAATTAATGTAAACATTTAATCCTAACTCAGATCTAAATAATTGTTTATTTAATATAAAAATAAAACGGCTAATTACTCTTTTTTATACTTCAATTATTTAGGTTATAATTGTCAAAAAATCATTTTAAATATTTATGTAGATACTTTTTTTATTTTATATCTAAATAACATTTTAATAGCATTTAATTTATCTCTCTATATGCAATAGAAACATAATTAAATCTAGTCGTAAAATAACAACTTTGACAAAAACAACAACATATTGTATAAAATATTAAAAATGTGAATATATAAAAAAAATCGAATTTAAATAAACATTTATGCAACCATAAAGTTCCTAATAGATTTAGCCAAATAAATAAAAGTGCAAATTCCCAAATATTTAACCTAAATATATACAAAATACCAAAAAAATAATAACAAAATTATAATAAAGTAACAAAAGTTCCTAAAAAAAATTCAAATAAAACTAACAAAAAATTATTTATGAATAAAACAAAAAAATATACAAAAAGACAGACAGACAGACACACATATCAATTTAATTTATTAAATAAAGCAAAAAACAAACTGCAAACAACAACAGCAACAAAAAATATTTGACTTCTAAATCACCCATCATCAGTGTCAGGAATAGAATAAATAAAACTAAATAAATGGCTGCATAAAGGCAAACATACTCTGCAACTGCCACATTTCAAAACTGCATCCATGTTCAAGGTTGTTGCACAGTGACAAACAGAAAAACAAAATAAATAGAAATAGAATTAAAAAAATAAATTTGTATAAAAACGGTTTTAGACCTTCACACAAATGTGCCACAAAAAAAAAACACCCCAACTAGAGCCCTTCCCCACTAAATAATGGCCACATAAAACTAAAATTTTCTATCACACAAAAAAATTCTAAAAAAAATTCTAAAAAAAAAAATTAAAAAAAAATATATAAAATAAATAAATAGAAAAATACAAGTGTAAACGGTCTAAAACTAGATCAAATATTTAAAAAATATATATATGTTTTTGTGTGGGTGTCTGGTTGGGTTAAAAAAATGGGGCAAAAACAAAAGCACTAACACAACTTAGAAAAGAAAAAGTAACAAACCGGATGCGGAAGTGTGCTAAAGTTTTGTATTTTTTGTTATTGTATATATAATGCTAGTAAATGTATGTGTGATTTTGTAAGTTAGACAAATAAAAAAAAATCTACAAATAATGGCTTAAAAATAACAACAACAACAAGTTAAGCCCTTAGTTTTTATTTATGAAAATGTTTAAAAAAATAACAACAACAAAACAAAAGTGAAAGTATTAAATTCAAAAGTTCCTAAAAAAGTGCAAAACAACATTTTCTAAACATGTTGTCACCTTGCTCTCAATCCCACTCTCCCTCCAACTCCTTGACAACTTCTTGTTTAGTACAACCCACCAAAATGCCTTTAAAAGCTCAAAAATCTTCCTATAATTCCTACAAACCAAATTGTCATTCCGCAACAGCTGCTACGCCGTTTCTTATGCCTGCGGAATTCTATAAAAGTCTATTTGCTACAGCCGTTCTACATCACAGCAACAATATAAATAATGATGCCCACCATCATCAACAACATCATCATCATAATCAGCAACATCATGTTAATCCGGATAATTTTAGTCGCACGCAAACTCAGTCTCATTTAGCCGAGACACGTTATTTAAAATCTAATACAACAGCAGCATCAACATCCTCAGCAACACCACCTGTTGCTTATGGCAGCAGTTTATCATCAGCAACAACAGCTGCTGCTTCTTCGTCATATGTTGCCAATGCCAATTCTACGCATTTTTCACGCAATTTATTGTTTTCATCGTCGGCAGCTGCTGTTGCTGCCATGGCTGAATCTGTTAAACGTTCTCATGCAAATGAGAAGGTAAATAAATGAGTGAATAACCAAATGTGTGAATGATGATGTCTCGCAAAATTTAATTATGGTTGAATTTGTTTATGAAGTGTTGTTCATGCTTAGCTGAAGATTGTAAACAGTGTTATCCAAAATGATGGAAACAAAAGAAATATTCTCAACTTTGCAGTAACATGGAATATATAATCATGTTATATGACCTGCTAACTAACTAATTATCTAACTAACTAACTAACTAACTTACTAATTTAAATACTAACTAACTAAATAACTTTTTCCGTAATGAATGTGTGGAAGTAATTTTGATTAGGTCGAGAAAAATGTATATTAAATGAGGATGAGGACCTCGTATATTGTATATTAACAAACATATTTCTGTCGAGATTTATTCCGATGTCAATATTTATAACGAACTAAATTCGTTTAAATAATTTCTGAAACGATGTTGATAATTTTATATCGGACCTATGATCAAAATATTAGGCCAGTTCGAAAACATTTTAGCAAAATGATCTATCTATATACAGAACATACTCACGTCGAATTTTATTCAAATAATATCATTTAGTATTGCATTATGTGGTATTCAGTGATTTGTAGTAGCACGCATTTATGTCGATTTTATCCCGAACATTTTATTTGACAATGTACGTTTAGTAATTATGAATCGATCTAAATAAATTCAAGTCAAATTTCATCCCAATTGCTTTATTATGTGCACTTAAGTGATTTCCTGAAGTGGACTTTAGAAGTGGAACTTTTATGGGAACTTCGAGAAATTCATTTAAAAACACCACATATTTGTGTCGAATTGTTTCAAGATAGTTTTATTTTTTAATGAAATATGTGCGTTTACGTGATTTTCGGAAGAGGACCTAATATGAGAGCTATGACCAATAATAAACCGATCCGGAAAAATTTGGTGGAATGGGTTAAATGTAACAAAACATGCAAGTCGAATTTTGTCTTAAATGGGAGCTATATCCGATAATGGACCGATCCGGAAAACATGATTCATATTTATATATAGACAAATCTTTTTTGTGTCGAATTTTATCAAAATAGCTTAATTAATCAATTAATTATGTGCGTTTAAGTAATTTTCGGAAGTGGACCTTATATGGGAGCTATGGCCAATAATGGACCGATCCGGACAAAAACATATGCGCAGAATACATATCTTCTTTGATAATATAATTGTGTTTATATCGATATATTTTAAGGAGTTATTAACTCCCGAGAATATCCGAGGGGCCATGCAAATTTTGAATCAATTGTTATGATTTTCAAAATACCTGATCCTTAGTAAAAAAATAGTGTGTGACAAAGTTCATCGAATTATCTTTTGAAAAAAACTATTTAATAATTACAAAAAAAAAATATATTTTTTTCGAGGTAGTCTGAAATTTTTATTCCTTGTTTTTTACGTCGGTTAATTTTCAATACCAAACCGCTTAGGACGACAACAAATATTTTTGGTGAATTTGTTTGTTACCCTTTGCGTACTTTAGACGTGAACATGTTTTACAAAGACAGACAGACGAACATAGCTAAATCGACGCAGAATTTCACAAGGATCCGGAATATATACTTTATTGGGTCTTAGATGAATATTTCTTTGTGTTACATACAATACAATTTAAAATTATTATTATAAAAAACTAAATAAACACTATTACTAAATAATTTCATAATATAAAATAGTTTATTTTATTTATTTTAATTACTTTCTACTTTTCTTCATTACAGAAACCAACAAATTACATTTGGCCTGCAGCAAGCTCCGAAGCAGAAGCCAACAACAATACTATCACAGATTCTGTCCATTTAACAAATCCTGCTACTCCGCCCACACCACCACCCGATACTCATCTTAATCTAGAACATCCCTCGAAATCATACAATAACTCGTTAAAACCCATTGATGAAACGGATTTAATTGAACAACAACAACATCAACATCAAGAAATAACTCAAAGTCACAAATCTCTCAAACATAAACAAACAGCAGTAGTAACAACAACAACATCGTCGTCGTCATCGTCAGACAATCATCTTGGCAACGGCTCTAATATGCCAATAGGAGGAGTACAAGGACAAAATCCTACCCAGGGTTTAGTGCATTGGATGAGTGCCGTAATGGCTGAACACATGACGGGGCAAACGCATCACGATCCCACCGCAGTGGGTATGCACTACATGTGGAATGGTAATGTAGATGTAAGTATGAATGCAATGTAAAACATGAAAATGACCAGAAAATGGTTTCCTTTTTCTTGTTCAAATGTTTCGATGTGTTGGAAAACACATAAACTTTTCTTTTGTTAGTTTTTCCCTTAACAAGGTTTGCAAAATTTAAATACTGTCGAAGTTATTGTTGTGTTTTTCTCTTTTCTCAGTTTTTATTTGTTCGTTCTATTATTAATTTAAAAACTTTGTTGTTTGCTTTTGTCCAGTCGTTGCTGTGTTTGATTGGGTTTAACAGTGAAGGATGCAACTTCTTAATTGTTTTTTAAGATCCTAGACCCTTTTTTCCAGCTTTTACTGATGCTGCTGTTTGTTCATTAAAATTTTGTGCGAAAGTGAAAATTAAGAAAATGAAGTGAGTAAAGTTTTTTAAGAATCAGCGAAGAGTAAACTAAAATAATAAGGAAGAAAACAAAGTAAAAAAGTTTTATATTGAAAAATAAAATAGAAAGAGAATTGAAGATTTTAAAATTGCTTGCTTTAGTAAAGAATATAAATTTAATTGCTTCTTTGTAAAGATGCTGAAAGGTTTTTGATTTAAACCTTTTTAATTGTTCAAGTTTATATTTAGCAATCGCTCAATTTTTGTTTAAGTATCCAATTGACATCCCTTCTATTAAAGAAAAATGTAAAAAAAAATCAGTTCTAATTAAGTTCTAGGTCAGTTCTAGTTGTGTTTCAGTTAGTTAGTTTGAAAAGAGGATGTTTATACATCAAATCCGAAGAAATACACCTAGGCCTCTGTCGGGCCGGTTATGTGCTCCTTAACCAGTGTCTCAGGTGGGAATCGATGGAGGCCTAGTTCAGTTCTAGTTAAGTTCTAGTTCAGTTCTAGTTCAGTTCTTGTTCAGTTCTAGTTCAGTTCTAGTTCAGTTCTAGTTCAGTTCTAGTTCAGTTCTAGTTCAGTTCTAGTTCAGTTCTAGTTCAGTTCTAGTTCAGTTCTAGTTCAGTTCTAGTTCAGTTCTAGTTCAGTTCTAGTTCAGTTCTAGTTCAGTTCTATTCGTTTCTTGAAAAGATACAAACACATGTACATATGTATGTATCTAGAAAAGTTCAATATTTTATACTAAATTTACTATCTTGGTCAATCACACAACAATGTCAATGTAAATAAAATTTCATATTAACACTCTTACTCTCTGAGATTCTCTCCGCCTTAGTTGCATGCAATAACGAAGTGTGAGTAAATGTTCATCTAACATAATAAAAATCTTTTTTTTTTTATTATTTGGCATTGTAAACAAGTTGTCCTAAGGAATTTTTCTGTAGTTCGTTGTCTTTTACAACAATAACAAAAAGAAGAAAAAAGAAGAGAATCAAAAAAATAAAAAAAAGGATTAAAGTTTCCTTTTGCCACCACAATATTTTGTTGTCGCTGTGTTTTTGTATTGAATTTAGCTAGAGGCTACTATTGCATTCGTTTACACATACATACATACATACATAAATACACAAGTAAATGAATAAGGATTGATGGTTGCCAAGGACATTTACTTTATTTATTGTATTAAACATGTGTTTGTATGTATATTGGTTTCAATTTTTTTTATTACACATTTTATAAAAATATGTGTATGTATTAGATGTTTTAAAATATTTTATGGATTCTTATGTTTTTTTTTCTTATTTTCACATTCATCTTCTTTGTCGAGCCCTCTTCTTTAGTTCTATTCTTCTTTACACTTTCAGTGGGGGGCTCATTCGTCTCTGTCCGAATTTTTATTCTTTATGCTATTTTGTCTTAAAATTTTTTCCCCAAAAGTACAGTTAATTAATTTCATTAAATTTTTCCTTGTTTTCTTATATTTTTCTCAAAAAATAATGAAATTTTTTTCTTGTAAATTTCTTGTATTTTTATTGTTACAGGTTTGCTGCTGGCTGTTTTTGTTAGAAGTTCTTTTTTTTTGTGTAATTTAAAAAGGGGAATGAGTAGTGTTTTTTTGGAAGGGGGTAGGTTTAGGGTTTGTAAAATTAACAAAGAAAAATTGATTGGGTTAAATGCAAAAAAAAGTATGTAAAGGGATGAAATTTTATTTCTAGTTTTAATTAATTAGAGAAAATTGTAAAATTAAAAGAAATTAGATGTTATTAGATGCGAGTAAATAATGATGTACACATACATACCTTTGTACACACATTTCTTTGGTTTCATAATGATGACGTTATACTCTATTGAACACGAATTATGAAGGGCTATGAAGTATCTTAACATCGTCAAGTGGAATTTATTTATTTACGCGCTTTTTGACGAAGCTGTCCTTTTTTACACTTTTTGGGGTTATTTGTCTGGTTTTTGCTATAAAAAATTGCTTTGTTATTTTGAAAAGCCAATGTATTTTACAGATTTTACTTTGTCTTTATGTTTTTTAAATAGTATGAATAATTATGTATATAACAAAACCGCCCTGTATTGGATTTTGACGTTCGATATTTACTTACTCTTCAAATGAGGATTTTAGATTTATAAATAGTCGTCTAATATAATGCTAAAACAAGTACCAATATTTATTAACATAGAGCAGGGGGAAGGAGGCTCTCCTTTGTCAATATTATCCCCGTTTATAAGATTTTATTTTTAATAATTCAAATTGAAGTTTTTCCTCTCTTTAAATGTTAGATATCATTGCTATTTAATAATGTTTATAGACTTGACTTCATCGTGGTGTTATTAGGGTTCATAAGTGAATTTTGAACTTCAAGTCGTTTTCTGAAAGGAAAGAATTTATCAATTGTACCAAATTGTCTTGCAAAAACACAATCTTTACATGGAAACACAGACAGAAATTGGATTCAAAAAGTGATTCTTAGTTGATTGGTGTACTTTAAGGTAGATGTTGTAAACATCAGGACATATGACATGTCATTCCCACTGTAGTGGTGTATGGTATAATAATAATTTCAAAATTTTCACTGTTGCTCTGAATCCATACGTTCAATTTTGAATAGTTTGCGTGTCCTAGGACATGAGAGCATCCGTGAAAATAAAGTATCTGATGAATGTGAAGCAGTGAGCACGTAACTCTTGGTCTAAGGGATATTCACAGTTCCTTGTTGACAGTAACGAAATTGATAGTCGAAAGGACTTTGAGTGAAACGGAATTCAGGTGCTCAAATATTAAGATTGCTCTGACCTACTCTGACCTACTCTGACAAAGGATATGACTATTTTTTTTTGTTTTTATCACATTTTTTCTTTTTCCTAAATTTTTATAATTTGTATAAAAAATATACGGTTTTGGATCCATGGATCCGAAAGGACTTTGAGTGAAACGGAATTCAGGTGCTCAAATATTAAGATTGCTCTGACCTACTCTGACAGAAGATATGACTATTTTTTTGTTTTTATCACATTTTTTCTTTTTCCTAAATTTTTATAATTTGTATAAAAAATATACGGTTTTGGATCCATGGATCCGCTCTTGTCTAAGTTATTGCTATTGTAAAAGTTGTTTAGACGAGAAGAAAGAATCATACAACATCTTTTATATGACTGTCCACACTAACAAGAGAATATACTGACCACTATAGGCTGGCAGAACTCTTTTTCATGATCTAGACTGTCTCAGGAATATGGCACTAGTAAATATTATCAGATTTATTGGAAGTACCGATTGGTTATCATGCAGACTACTGGAACCACATGTTCAACGAATTCAGGATGTAAATTACTTAATCTTTTATGTATTAATTCGTATTGAAATGGAATTCTAAGTGTACTATAATGGGCTGCCAGATCTTTGAATGGACTCGCTGGACTTGTTAGCAGCCCACAGAATCTAAACCACAATAGGCCAAAATCTTCGAATGAACTCGCTAACTTGCGATCAACCCACACAACCTAATCTAGAATACGTATCATACTACTCTTCGTACTTTCTCTGAGTAGACCTCGAGTTTTGCTCTCGTCTGTATGTGATTTTTCTGATCTTGTATTTCTGATCTTGTAATGTAAACTTTCCCGAAATCAATTCCCTTTAAAGTAAGTATCTATATTCGATCGTTTATTCTTATCATTCTTAAATGGCTGGTATATGATGTTTGCATTTACCTCTGGGAGAGTATTAGGTTGTTTCCCTTTTACAGACCAACCATTTTTGATTGACAGTAATGATTTGGTACATAATAACAAGCTGCATTTCTGACATGCAAAATTGTCCTTCAATATCTCTTGATTCCAAATCCTGCTTTTTTAATGAATCCTGTTCCTCGACCATGTTTTAAAATATTTGTTTAAGTAGCTCTTGTTCAGCTAGCTTCATGTACTTACAGCCTCCAAGTATTGATCAAACATTCTTTGGTGATGGTTCAGTGTTATGAAATTATGTTTTGAGGAAGCTGATTGACTTCTCCAAGAGGTTGATAACATAGCGTCAACAAGATACTATATATAAAGAAGGGCTAAGTTCATATCTCTCATTTAACGACATAAAAAAGGACAAAGGTCGAGTTGTTGAAAGCAATGTCATGTTAGTTCTTGCACATCATCAAACAAGGGTCTAGTGACAATCTTTGAATGAGATCGTATGAAAAAGGTCAATAATCATATATCTTAAGGTTAAGAACATTCCCAGGAACATTACTGAAACAAGTTTTTCTTAATTTTTAAAGATTTAGTTTTGTGAAAATTTTTTTTTGAACTGGTTCTGAAAAATTTGTTTCGGAATTAATAAGAGAACTAGTGTAGAACCAATCAAAGTACTTCTAGTACAAATGATCTGATTACTTTAGAAACACAACAATGTTCTAATAAACGAGTTCTTAGAGTTATGTTTATATCACTAGTTCTATGGATGCTAATCAATAATCTGAAGTGGCTTTGTTTGCTTTTTAAGGCAAAACTGGAAAAATATTAGAACATTAAAGAGCTTTACTTGTGAATCTCTTGTTCATCTGAAAAATTACATATTTGAAATAAAAATATTGTATTGAAATTTTAACTGAGTTATCATTCCAATAAATTCTCTAAATGACGAATATAAGCCTTTGACCTACGTCTCGATTATTAAAATATAAATTTCCATAGCCTAAGCTAAAGTTTGACAAATTTTGAAAAACCTAAGCATACTTTAAGGATGCCAAATATGTTTATTTATTTCGCTTAAAGAGTTTTAATTGTATAATTTGATTTCTATATGTCAAATTTTAAGGATTAGTGGAACAGATTAGAATTCATTTAAATAAAACTTTAAATTAATTAAACATTATATCACACTGACTTTTTCAAAGTTTAGGCAATTTGCAAAAACCTAAGTATGCATTAAGGATGACAAATATATGATTTTGTTTTTAATTTTATTTTCGTTTTAAACTTTAAGCTACATCTATGTAAAACCACCACAGACCAAAAAACCAATACAAACTTTTTTCAAATGTATGAAAAAATTATACAATTAAATAAATTTGTTAACGAAATTTTCTAACATTTTAATGACCAGCAATAAAAAAATCACACACACACACTGATACAGCACAACCTCAAACCACAGCTAAAAATGAAAAAAATAAAGGAAACAACTTAAAAAACAGTTATAACAAATACAAATACTATTGCAAATCTAGCATTTGATGGTTACAATTTAATATATATTTTTTACATTTGAAAATTTTTGGAAAAAAGCGAAAAAATCTAAACGAAAACGGACACAAAAAATACGCCAGCTTAAAAAATCAATATAACCAGACAGAGGGAAAAAAATACGATAAAATTTTTTTTAAAAACAAAATGCGAATAAAAAACCATTAGAAAAAGGTTAACAAAATTGACAAAGTAAGAGTACAACAGCAACAAAACAAAATAATCCGAAAAAATCAAGAAAAACAATTTTTTCCTAACAAAAATTCTAACGCATACACTCAAACGAACATATAAAAAAATGCAGTTTGTGAGTAAAAGCTAAAAAAAAAGAAAAATATTTGAACGTTTTGCAAACGTTGTTCTATGTCGACATCAAAAAAAAAAGAAGAAAAAATAGTAGAAGATAGAAAAAAATTCAAGCGCAAGCCGGAGAATAAGGGAACAGTAACAGCAACGAAATATTTTGTTAGTAAAGGCAAAGGATATGGAAAAAAGAATGTTGTAGCAAGTTTGAGGATTTGAAAATAAAAATTATAAAATAACACAAAATAAAGATGGGAAAAAACCAAGCAAAATTTCAAAACATCATTATCTCTTTTGCAATAAAATAATCATCATCTTAGTGAACATCATTATTGTCATTATTATGAAGATGATGTTAAAAAATGCTACTACTACAATTTCTACTACTAAAACAAGTAGTACGAATACTACATTCAATACTGACTGACTACTGCATGCATACTCATGCAACACCAACCATCATCATCATCATCTACCACTTCTATGAAATTCTTCTTCCTGTTGGAGTTTTGTCCTGCATGTCTGTTTACATTTCTCTTTATACGTGTCTGTGTGTGAGTGTTTCTATATGACTGTGTGTATTTGTAGAAGGCTTTTTCAAACGCATACTCAATTTTTTATTTCAACTAAATTTTTTTCGGAATTTTTTACTTTCTTTCTTAATGACTGCGGCTGAGTTGCCCACCCAACGCATCAATATAAACGCGAACGAATGTCCATTGCTGGAGAAAAAGAAAAAAAAATGAAACAAATTATGAAAAAATACGAAATATATTTCCTAATACTCTTTCTTTTTTTAATTCAACAACTCCAAACAATTTTTCTACTTCTCCCCACAATGAACTACTGCATAATGTCAATTTGTTGTGGCATTTGCTACAGTTTTAGGAATTTTTGAAATTTGTATAGATATTATTTGATTATCTCAAACTTTGGGTTCTATATAGATATTCATTTGATATTATAAAATATCACTGATCTATACAACCTGGTAGCAAATGACACGTCGTACTTACTTTTGTGCTCCTCCGGTTAGGGGTTTTGTTTCCAATTCATTTGGATCGAAAGGTTTTCTAAATTCTTATGTTAACTCTATCCATTTCCTTTATAACAATTATATAATTTCTTTTTATTTATCGATTGTTCCAGTATATACGAATTCAATATAAATCTCCAGGTCCAATTTTGTTCACAGTTTGCAACTTTTCAAAATGCGCAGAATTTATTCTAAACAGCTTCAGTAGTCACTTACACACATAAAAGTTAATGCAGAATTGACAACTGTCCAACCAAATAGTTACCAGTACCAACAAATCTTTTACGTTTTTTCTATTACCTAAAAGTCGATCATGTTCATTGTTTCGAACTTATTACTTTAAAGCAATGTTGTCTAAAATCTCTATTCCCTATCACGCGAGATAGGACGAGGATATTCTGCTGACGTTGCGTTGACTCACCTACACTATAAGCTTACTTGTGTATTTTCTTATTTGAGCATGTGTTAGTTGATTATCTCTCAACCAGTGTTGCCAACTTAGTGCTTTTAGCACTATTTGCGGTGCTTTTTGGTGTGCCAAACGCGGAAAATTTTGCTCATAGTGCCTTTCTTCAAAAAGGCACTAAAGTG